>NC_057861.1:9737500-9825000 GCF_019393635.1 Dromiciops gliroides
CTTGACAGCCCTCCCTGGCAGCCGGATGCAGAGGGAGGAGCAGATGTGTGTGCTCCACCACGGCCCCCCTGACATGGCTGTAATGTGGGGTTTGTCTTGGCTACCCACTGCTGGCTGGCTCTCTGCTAATTGCCTGACAGCTGTTCCCCTGGCAAGGCCCCTGCTGGACTGCTGAACATTTCCAATATGGCCCAAATTTCTGCCCATTTCCTTGGAATGTTATAACCCCCTGGCAGCTGAAGGATAATCATAGGCAACATTTACCTAGCACATCAAAGATAGCAGAGTACTCAGCCTGTGTGGTCTCATTTGATTCCCACAACAACCTTATGAGGGAGGGGTGTTACTGTCCCCATTTTACAAATGAAGACACTGAGGCGGACAGGTTAAGAGATTGGAGCAGGTCCCTCGGGTGTTGAGTGTCTGAGACAGAATTTGAACTCGGGTCTTCCTGACTCGAAGTCCACTGCTCTATCCACTGAGCTCCCTGGCTGCCTAAGGACAGTGTGCCCTTAACAGGTGCCCCCAGGGATGAGACCCGCACTGCCTACATCCTCCAGGCTGTGGAGAGCGCATGGGAAGGTGTGGACAGGAGGAAAGCTGCCACCGTCAAGGACTCGCCACCGTCTCAGCCTCCTGAACGGCCTCCAGCCCCAGAGCCAGCGCCTGGGGCAGCCCCAGCACAACTGAAGCCAGATGAGGAGGAGGAGGAGGAGGAGGTGGGTACGAGGCTGGGTGGGGCTGTCCTGGTGTTTGCTCCTCTGCCTTTGCAGGATCTTTACGGAAGCCCCTGCTACAGGGAAGGGAAGTGGGGCCCAAAGAAATGGTGAGATTATAGAACGAGGATGCAGAGAGATCACCAGCCAGGCTGCTTTAGAAATGAAGAAACTGGGGCAGCTAGGTGGTGCAGTGGATAGAGCACCGGCCCTGGAGTCAGGAGGACCTGAGTTCAAATCTGGCCTTTCCGAATAGCCCTGCTGGTCTGATGCAGGTTACAAGCTAAAGAGACAGGTGGGGGGCTGGAGGCAGCCGGCCGTGAGCCCCCTGACTTTGGGGTTCCCTCTTACAGCTTACGCCGAGCCAGAGGCAGAGGATTATAGATTCCAATTCCTCGTTTTACAGTTGAGGAAACAGGCCCAGGAAAGTGGATTGATTTGACCCAGGGTCACACAGCCCGTACTGGCTGAGGCAGGATTTGTACCCAGTGCCCTTTTCATTCCCCTGGCCTCCCCAGCCCCGGCTGGCATCTCACCCCTTTGCTTATTCCACAGTGTGCCGGGGCAGCGGCTGCTGCGCCCGCCGCCCAGATCTCTGGAGTCGAGCTCAACTCCCTGATCTCCCAGGTGAAGGACCTTCTGCCAGACCTGGGTGAGGGCTTTATCCTGGCCTGCTTAAAGCACTATGGTTACAGTGCTGAGCAGGTGATCAACAACATTCTGGAGGAGAGGCTGGCCCCAGCACTGAGCTCCTTGGATCGTACCCTCAACAGGTGTGTGTTCAAGGAGGCCGGGCCACTACGGTGCTGGCAGGGATTAGGGGGCCGGGCAGGAGAAGAGAGGCCGGGCAGGAGAAGGGAGGCTGGGCAGGAGAAGAGAGGCCGGGCAGGAGAAGGGAGGCCGGGCAGGAGAAGAGAGGCCGGCAGGACCCTGGGAGGCCGGGCAGGAGAAGGGAGGCCGGGCAGGAGAAGAGAGGCCGGCAGGGAGGCCGGGCAGGAGAAGAGAGGCCGGGCAGGAGAAGGGAGGCCGGGCAGGAGAAGGGAGGCCGGGCAGGAGAAGGGAGGCCGGGCAGGAGAAGAGAGGCCGGCAGGGAGGCCGGGCAGGAGAAGAGAGGCCGGGCAGGAGAAGGGAGGCCGGGCAGGAGAAGAGAGGCCGGCAGGGAGGCCGGGCAGGAGAAGGGAGGCCGGGCAGGAGAAGAGAGGCCGGGCAGGAGAAGGGAGGCCGGGCAGGAGAAGGGAGGCCGGGCAGGAGAAGAGAGGCCGGCAGGACCCTGGGAGGCCGGGCAGGAGAAGGGAGGCCGGGCAGGAGAAGAGAGGCCGGGCAGGAGAAGAGAGGCCGGCAGGACCCTGGGAGGCCGGGCAGGAGAAGGGAGGCCGGGCAGGAGAAGGGAGGCCGGGCAGGAGAAGGGAGGCCGGGCAGGAGAAGAGAGGCCGGGCAGGAGAAGGGAGGCCGGTCAGGAGAAGAGAGGCCGGCAGGACCCTGGGAAGCCGGGCAGGAGAAGGGAGGCCGGGCAGGAGAAGAGAGGCCGGCAGGGAGGCCGGGCAGGAGAAGAGAGGCCGGGCAGGAGAAGGGAGGCCGGGCAGGAGAAGAGAGGCCGGGCAGGAGAAGAGAGGCCGGGCAGGAGAAGGGAGGCCGGGCAGGAGAAGGGAGGCCGGGCAGGAGAAGAGAGGCCGGGCAGGAGAAGAGAGGCCGGGCAGGAGAAGGGAGGCCGGGCAGGAGAAGAGAGGCCGGGCAGGAGAAGGGAGGCCGGGCAGGAGAAGAGAGGCCGGGCAGGAGAAGGGAGGCCGGCAGGACCCTGGGAGGCCGGGCAGGAGAAGGGAGGCTGGTCAGGAGAAGAGAGGCCGGCAGGACCCTGGGAAGCCGGGCAGGAGAAGGGAGGCCGGGCAGGAGAAGGGAGGCCGGGCAGGAGAAGAGAGGCCGGCAGGGAGGCCGGGCAGGAGAAGGGAGGCCGGGCAGGAGAAGAGAGGCCGGGCAGGAGAAGGGAGGCCGGGCAGGAGAAGAGAGGCCGGGCAGGAGAAGAGAGGCCGGCAGGACCCTGGGAGGCCGGGCAGGAGAAGGGAGGCTGGTCAGGAGAAGAGAGGCCGGCAGGACCCTGGGAAGCCGGGCAGGAGAAGGGAGGCCGGGCAGGAGAAGGGAGGCCGGGCAGGAGAAGGGAGGCCGGGCAGGAGAAAAGAGGCCGGGCAGGAGAAGGGAGGCCGGGCAGGAGAAGGGAGGCCGGGCAGGAGAAGAGAGGCCGGCAGGACCCTGGGAGGCCGGGCAGGAGAAGGGAGGCCGGGCAGGAGAAGGGAGGCCGGGCAGGAGAAGGGAGGCCGGGCAGGAGAAGGGAGGCCGGGCAGGAGAAGAGAGGCCGGGCAGGAGAAGGGAGGCTGGTCAGGAGAAGAGAGGCCGGCAGGACCCTGGGAGGCCGGGCAGGAGAAGGGAGGCTGGTCAGGAGAAGAGAGGCCGGCAGGACCCTGGGAAGCCGGGCAGGAGAAGGGAGGCCGGGCAGGAGAAGAGAGGCCGGCAGGGAGGCCGGGCAGGAGAAGAGAGGCCGGGCAGGAGAAGGGAGGCCGGGCAGGAGAAGAGAGGCCGGGCAGGAGAAGAGAGGCCGGGCAGGAGAAGGGAGGCCGGGCAGGAGAAGAGAGGCCAGGCAGGAGAAGAGAGGCCGGCAGGACCCTGGGAAGCCGGGCAGGAGAAGGGAGGCCGGGCAGGAGAAGAGAGGCCGGGCAGGAGAAGGGAGGCCGGGCAGGAGAAGAGAGGCCGGGCAGGAGAAGGGAGGCCGGCAGGACCCTGGGAGGCCGGGCAGGAGAAGGGAGGCTGGTCAGGAGAAGAGAGGCCGGCAGGACCCTGGGAAGCCGGGCAGGAGAAGGGAGGCCGGGCAGGAGAAGGGAGGCCGGGCAGGAGAAGAGAGGCCGGCAGGGAGGCCGGGCAGGAGAAGGGAGGCCGGGCAGGAGAAGGGAGGCCGGGCAGGAGAAGGGAGGCCGGGCAGGAGAAGGGAGGCCGGGCAGGAGAAGAGAGGCCGGGCAGGAGAAGGGAGGCCGGGCAGGAGAAGGGAGGCCGGGCAGGAGAAGAGAGGCCGGCAGGGAGGCCGGGCAGGAGAAGAGAGGCCGGGCAGGAGAAGGGAGGCCGGGCAGGAGAAGGGAGGCCGGGCAGGAGAAGGGAGGCCGGGCAGGAGAAGGGAGGCCGGGCAGGAGAAGGGAGGCCGGGCAGGAGAAGGGAGGCTGGGCAGGAGAAGAGAGGCTGGCAGGGAGGCCGGGCAGGAGAAGGGAGGCTGGTCAGGAGAAGAGAGGCCGGCAGGACCCTGGGAAGCCGGGCAGGAGAAGGGAGGCCGGGCAGGAGAAGAGAGGCTGGGCAGGAGAAGAGAGGCTGGCAGGACCCCGGGAGGCCATCTCACCTTTGGTCGCAGAAATCACTGGGTCAGGCCCTTAGTCCGGGCAGAAGATGCTTTCCTGCTTTGTGGCTGAGAACCCTGAAGTGAGAGGCATGAGACAGATCACGTGCACTAGACATGGAAGAGACCATAGAGACCGTCCAGGCTTGAGCTTCTTTACCTCTGGGCCCAGAACTGGCTCTTTCAATGTACTGATAACTGTTTGTAGAACTGGTTTCCTTTGTCATCCTGTACATTTGGTGTTGGGCACTGAAAGTCAGGATTCTGGGAAGAGGTGCCTGGGCCTCGGCCGACCTCAGAGGGGTCCCTGAATCACAGAGGGGTCCCCAGGCCTCAGCCGACCTCGGAAGGGTCCCTGGGTCACAGAGGGATCCCCTGGCTTCGGCCGATCTCAGAGGGGTCCCCCAGGCCTCAGCCGACCTTGGAGGGGTCCCTGAGTCACAGAGGGGTCCCCCAGGCCTCGGCCGATCTCGGAGGGGTCCCTGAATCACAGAGGGGTCCCCCAGGCCTCGGCTGATCTTGGAGGGGTCCCTGGGTCACAGAGGGGTCCCCCAGGCCTCGGCTGATCACAGAGGGGTCCCCCAGCTCTCAGCCGACCTCGGAGGGGTCCCTGGGTCACAGAGGGGTCCCCCAGGCCTTGGTCAGCTGTAGAGGGGTCCCCGTGTCTCAATCTCCCAGAGGGGTCTAGGACACCCAAAAGATGAAGGCTGCTTGAGCCCATTCAGCCCTTATTTTAAGGGAGGAGAGACTGAGGCTGAGAACAAGGGGGTCAAAGGCAGCAGAGCCTGCATTTGAGCCCAGGTTTGTTGGGTCTGCATCTTCCCCAACACTGAGGGAGTTGGTGCCCAGATGGGACAACAGGAAGGATTTACCCTGAGGGAAAAGGGCTGTGGCTGCTGCACAGAAGGGACGAGGAATCCCCTGGCCTGGGCCTAGGGAGAGTGATTTCACCCCTGTAAGCGTCAGCTTCATCCCCAGAATGTGCGCACAGGTGCTGCTGAGTCAAGCTCAGTGCTGCCCTGTGGCCTCACAGGGCTCAGCTTCTCCTACGTCCCCTGCGCCAGAGGTACAGGCCAGGGATCAGTCAGTGCCTTCTCACCCCAAGGGGGAAAGGCTAGTAAGTAGAGACCGGAGGAATTACCTTCCCCTGGATCCGAAATACGTGCGCCCCAAACCACGGAGGGCAGCACAGAGGAGTGGCTTTGGAACCTGGGGACTGGGGTCAGATTCTGCCCCTTACTCCCTTTATGACCTTGAGCAAGCTGCTCCTCGTCTGTCAGGTGGGGGCGTCGGACTGGAGGACTTCCGGGTGGTTCCCCCAAGCTCTAAATCTACGACTCTCCTTCTCCAAGCCTGGGATCTGATGCCTGAAGAGGCAGACACCGTTAAAGCCCAGTTCTGTCTCTCTGTCCCCGGCCTCCCCCCTTCTGTGTCCGCCACACACGGAGGACTCTCGGTACATGATCCAGGTCGGAGGCCATTGTTACGGAGGGGAAACACTTTAGGAAACTGAGGCATGCGTTCTTTGGCGTTGCCACTGCTTGCTGTGTAGTGCAGTGAGCCCTTTACTCGGTCGGGATGGAGGCCCTGGCTGCCCCTTCCTCCCTAGTCCTCGGGATTCTGTGACCGTTTGAAAATCCTAGAAAGAATCTGATTCCGTCAGTGTGGGATGCCCCTGCCCTGCCTTAGTAAGAGTTGATGTGGGGGCAGCTAGGTGGTGCAGTAGATAGAGCACTGGCCCTGGATTCAGGAGGGACCTGAGTTCAAATCTGACCTCAGACCTGTGACACTTAGTAGCTGTGTGACCCTGGGCAAGTCACTTAACCCCAATTGCCTCACCAAAAAACAAACAAACAAAAAAAGAGTTGATGTGGCCAGAAAAGTTCATCAGCTGGTGGCTGTCTCTGTGATGAGCCTGACCTAGCCCTGACTGTACTGACCCAGGGCCGCTGCTAGGCTCTGGCCTGGCCTCCTCGGGAAGCGAGAGGGCAGGCCAGTGTTGGCGGGTTAGCCCATCATGCAGGGACAGAGGCTGGGGAGGACATCTCTTTGGGCAGCTATTCTCCCTTCTTCCCTGCCCCTGGAATCTGGCCTCAGGCCTACCTCCTGCCCCTCCTGTAACACCAGGGTCACCTGGGGGCAGGCAGAGGGAGCCTGGCCCGGGCGGCACCCTGGCCGTCTCCTGAGGCTCTTTGTGCCTCTCTCTCTCCCCAGGCAGATGCAGCCAGGCCCGACCCCACTGGTCAATTCTCGCCATAACGTTTTCCAGAATGATGAGTTTGACGTGTTCAGCAGAGACACCGTGGACCTGTCGCGTGTGCAGAAAGGCAGGAGGTGAGTGTGGCTGTAACAGAGAGGGGGGCAGCCTTCAGCCGCTGGGGGTGGGCCCAGCTCTGTCTGAGCCCGATGCTAACCCCCCCCCCCGGCCTGGGGACCCCTGGGCGCCCAAGCCCCTGCCTCAAGCTTTTTGGTTTGCCTAATTACTTCTGTTCCACAACCTCGGGGAAGCCCCTCGCCCGCCTGGGCCTCAGTTTCCTTATCTGTAAAGTGAGGGCAGTGGACTAGGTGACCTGAGGTCCCTTCTGGCTCAGTAAGCCTGTGGATCAGGACCTTAAAGGAAGCTCGGGCTCAGCACCCCCAGCAAGGTGGCTGGTCAGCCTTTCTTTGGAGACTTGCAAGGACAGGGAGCTTAGCACCTGCTGGGGCAGCCCTTCTGTGCTGGGGCACATCTCGTTGGGAGGTCATCCTCTCTTTGACCACCTGTCTGCCCTCCATTTAAGAGCGACTCGTAAGACACTTGGTGAGCCTCGCTGTGCTGCGATGCCTGGCACACAGTGGGCGCTTAGCCAGTGTTTATTGACTGACTGCAGGACTGTAAGTGGCAGTTGTTATTAGTGTTTTTAGGCCAGGAGAGGTCTGACTTCAGGCAAGTCCAGTTGCCTTGGCCCTCCCCCGGGATCCAGATGTGCCCCTTTCAGGACACCTGAGGGCTCTGCCTGGGGGGGAGGAGGAGGAGGTGGTGATGGTGGTGGTGGTGGCGGCCAGAGGCCCAGATCCCTTCTCAGGAGCCTCTGCCCCGGTCCTGGTGAAGCTGGCTAGCCGGCCAGGCAGGAAGCAGCAATTATAAACTGCTTAGTCACCCTCATTGCAACACTCCCAAATACCAGGCCTGAGATCTTTATCCTGGCTTGGCAGCCGTGCCAGGAAGAGGTAGGGGCAGGGCCCCAGAGGTTTTGTGGGGGAAGGAGCACGATGCCCACCGAAGGTGTGGCCACACCCGGACTGCCTCCCATGCCCAACTGTCAGGGCCCAGGGATCTCGGGCCGGCTCCTCGCCCAAGGGCCGGAGGGCTGAGGTTCACCCGGGATCCTCTGTGTTGCAAGCTGGCCCTGACCTTGACCCAGGCCCGTCCAGCCACTCGACAGGCTATTCATTCCATCTGTCGAGGTCAGCCCAGGCACTGCAGCTGAGAGCAGCCAGCTTTGCCCAAAGAGGCCATCTTCAGGGAGGGTCCTGACTTCCCATATGCCCTCAGCTGTGGTAGAGACGCCCACCAATCCATAACCTACCCAGTGGATATTTTTTGAGCTCCTACTGTGTGCAAGATCTTTGTGCACCCTGAACTTAGCACAGTGTCCAGCACACAGCAAGCCCTTGATAAACAAATGCCTGTAGACTTGACAAGGCTGTGCTGGGCACACAGAGGTAGGACTGGCGGCCCCTGCCCCCCAAGAGCTTCCAGTCTAGTTGATGATTCCAGACAAAGCAGCCAAAATGTGAACCAGAAAGAAGCATGGGGTCAGAAGGGACCTCAGAGGTCACCCCCTCACCTGCCCCACCCATCCCTGCTTGCCCGCCTGACAAGGTGTGGTCCCAGAGGTAAAGCAGCACTCAGCACGGATGCGTGAGAGATGACAAAAGGCAGTGGTTCCTGATTCGTTGCCAGAAGAGGGTTCTGGGAAAATGCCCCGGGAGCCATGAGCCCCAGCAAGGCTTCACGGTGTGCTTGGGATGGGGATAGGGCCAGGTGTGGGTGACAGTGGGGCTGCTAACGTGCATGACCTTGGGCAGATCTCTTCTTTCTCAACAACAGTCCGTAAACAGTTATTAATCGCCTACTGTATGCAAGGCACCAAGCACCGGGCCTCTCTTCCCTCATCTGAGGGATTGAATTCTTGTTTACTAAGGTTGTTCCCAAGTCTGCGAGGGCTCCAGGGGACAGAGCTCTATCTCTAGAGTCCGGAGACCTGGGTTCCAAGTCCTCCTCTGTTACTAACCCCCTTTATGACCCTGGGCAAGTCTCTGGCCTCTGTTTCCTTATCTGTAAAGGAAGGGGATCGGCCCAGGGGGCCTCTGAGCCCCTTCCGGCTTTAGACCTCAGACCCTGTTATGGATTGGATTAGAATTGAGACACGTCTTGTGCCGTGTGCTTGTTACCAAGGCCACCCTTGTAGAAATGCCTGTGTAGGGCTCAGAGTGGGGGGCCTCCCTGTGTGCGCCTGGCACGGTGCCCAGTGCCTGAGGTCACCCTCCCCGTGCCCAGCTCTGAGGGAAGGCCCGCCGCCGGGATTGGAGCTGCACCAGGTACAGCCAGACTACAACGAGCCTGACCAAGGGCCCCCAGGGGAGGGACCCTCTGCCTCCAGGCTTCCTGGGCCACCTTGGACAGCCCCAATCATTACCAGTCTGCTGCCTCTGCCCAGAACAGGCCCTTCACATCCTCCAAGCCACAGGGTCTCCCCTAGCTCTTCCCCCAACTCTTGTCTACGCCAGTGCCTTTAACTGATCCGCAGATGATAGGATCCCAGGGCCCTCAAGGAGACAGTGTGGCCTAGTAGAGAGAGTGCTGAGCTTGGACTCCAGAAGCCCTGGGTTCAAATCTCATTTCAGTCCCTTGGTGCAACCCTGGGCAAGCCACTCAGCCCCCCTGAGCCTCAGTTTTCTCTGATGTAGAGTGGGGATAATCACAACCCCTCCCTCACAGGAACCCATGGTGCTAATGTTGGTGAAGCAGTTTGGGGGTGGGAGGAAGACAGATGAGAAAGAGGAGAGAGACACACTACCCCAGCTGCCACCTCGGTGTGGCATGATGTGTGATCCTGGGCACACCCTGGGGAACACTTACACCATTTATGTTGGAAGGAATGTCTTGATAATGCACAGTGGCCCTTTGAACATTTACAAATACTCAAGCATATGATCCCAGGTGACCCTCACAAGCACCCAGGGAGCTGGGCCCTGTTGGCATCATACCCAAGTTACAGATGAGGCTGAGTGCTGAGGTTCACACCATGATGGGGGTCAGAGGTCGCATCACACTCAGGTCTCCCAAACTCTATATCAAACATGCCGAGCCACCGAGTTTTGCTTTATTGGCCCTGGGATTTTGTTGTTAGAAGGAAATCTGATGGAGGAAAACACCCTCTGTGATTCAGGGTGGCACCTGGGGCATTGCTGCCAGGTCACATGGCCAGGATGTGTCTGCAGAGGACTTGAACCCAGGGCTTCCTGACCCTGAGGCCAGCTTTCTGACTCCAGTGGTGGAATCAGGAAGGTCTGAGTTCAAATCTTGCCTCAGACCCTTATTTGCTTTGTACAAGTCACCTAACCTGTGGCAGCCGCAGTTTCCTCGTTTGTAAAAACAGTCATCCTGATAACACTTCCTGAGGGTTGTCGAGAGCATCCCCTGAGATGGAGTGGAGGATGAGCTAAACGCTGGCTGTTGTTAGCCCTGCTGTGGTGCTCCCTCTGTCCCTTCGTTGCCCTTTTCCTTGTTTCTCCCCCCAAGAGGCCTGTCAGGACAGAGGAGCCAGACTGGGTCCCTCCAAGGTGAGGAAACTCTATCCACCAAAGCAGGTCAGCCGCATCTCTGCAACTGATATGCTTAGAGTTGTTCGGACCCCCAAGAGCCTTAGGGAGCATCACCTTCACTGCAAGTCATGACATCACCTTGATGTCGTGATCCTCTTCAAGAATGAAGGACAAACTGGGGGCAGCTAGGTGGCGGAGTGGATAGAGCACCGGCCCTGGATTCAGGAGGACCTGAGTTCAAATCCAGCCTCAGACACTTGACACTAGCTGTGTGACCCTGGACAAGTCACTTAACTCCACTGCCCCACAAAGACAAAAACAAAGAATGAAGGACAAACAACCATCTTTCTCTATGTCCCTGACTGTCTCTCTGTTTCTGTCTCTACCTATGGCTCTGTGTCTGACTATTCACTCATCCTAGGACTGTCCACAGAGGGCAGGGGCTGCTTTATCTCTGCCTCTGAATCACTTGCCCTCGATTACCCTGACTCTCCTCCTCTCCCTCCCTCCTGCCACAGGAAGGGGGAGGACACTCGGAGCCTGCTGAATGACAAGCGTGTGGTCCAGGAGCAGAGGGAGCGCTATAGCCAGTATAGCGTGGTGGTGGAAGAGGTCCCCATGCAAGAAGGGGCCACAGAGGGGCAGCTCTACAGGGACGACTATGAGGACGAGTATGATGACACGTACGACGGCAACCAAGTGGGCGCCAATGACGCGGACTCAGATGACGAGCTCATTACTCGGAGGTGAGTGGGCGCTTTGCCTCCTGTGGCTCCCCAGCCAGGCCGGCGTGGGCCCCTGTGGGCCTCATAGACTGGCTTGACGATCTTTCTGTAGTGCTCCAGACAAAAATTCTGCAACCTAGGCATGGACAGGGTTCTAGAACTGGGGGACCTCAGGGGCCACTCATCTTAAGAGGAAACAGGCCCAGGAAGCTAAGCACCTGGCCTAAGGTCCCTTAGGTAGTTGGGAGTCCCCGACTCAGAATCCAGGGCTCCCAAGGGGCTTCGTCTCCAGGGTACTGACCTGAGGGAGGGGGCAGCCAACACTGAGGAATAGGATGCGTTCTGTTCTGTCATTCACTCAGTCAGCCCTTATTCAGCTCCAGCTCTGGGCCCAGGCCCCACTTGCATTCTCACAAAAGATAGAGATAAGAAATTCACAAGTTGTAATTATAGCTTTGAATGTGCATGGAATGAGCACACCCATCAAATGGAAATGGACAGAATCCAGCATATGTTGTTTCCAGGAAATGCATTTAAGAATGAGAGATACTGGGGCAGCTAGGTGGTGCAGTAGATAGAGCACCGGCCCTGGAGTCAGGAGGACCTGAGTTCAAATCCGGCCTCAGACACTTAACACTTACTGGCTGTGTAACCCTGGGCAAGTCACTTAATCCTCATTGCCTCACTAAAAAAAAAAAAAAAAAAGAATGAGAGATACTGCCTGTGGTGGTGCCTCCTCTCCCAAGCCCCTGCTGTGAGGACATCCCCTGGGCAGGCATCCTATCAGGGAAGGGTTTTCTTTGGGCTACCTGTGTATTCATGTTCTCTAGCCTCTTCCCCCTTTCCAGTTCCCTGTGTTTATTCCCTTCCATTCTCCAGGCGTAGTTAACATTTATTCATTCATTCATTCATTCATTCATTCATTCATTCATTCACAACCATTGAAGCGTGCATTGTGCCCCAGGCACTGTGCTGAGGGCTGGTGACTCAAAGACAAAGCCTGTTCCAATGAGCTTGCCTCCCATTGGAGACACCTGATTCCATTCAGTGACCATTTATGAAGCATCTGCTGGGTTCCTTACCTTCCCTGCCTCAGGAGGCTTACAGTCTCCTGGCAGGGAGGGGAGAGAACCAGAGAAGGAATTTGGATGGATGGATGGATAGATGGACGGGTGGGTAGACAGACCAATGGGTGGATGGACAGATGGATGGACAGATCGATAAACGGATGGCTGGATAGATAGACGGATAGATGAATAGATGGACAGATGGATGGATGGCTAGAGAATTGATGGAAGAGGGGGCAGCTAGGTGGCACAGTGGATAAAGCACTGGCCCTGGATTGAGGAGGACCTGAGTTCAAATCCAGCTTCAGACACTTGACACTTACTGGGCAAGTCACCTAACTCTCATTGCCCCAGAAAAACAAAAAACATTGAAAAAAGAGAGAGAATTGATGGAAGGGCGCTCGCAGCTGGGGGATTGGGAAAGCCCTCATAAAGGGGGCAAGCTATGATGTAGAGGGAGGGGTCTTGGGGCTCTATAGGAGGAAGATTTACCAATGTCATCTCTGTCTCTGTCTCAAACCCCTCAGGCCCTTTACCACCCCCCAGGTGCTGAGAACCAAAGTGCCTCATGAGGGGCCTGAGGATGAGGAAGAGGAAGAGGAAGAGGCTGAAGAAGAAGGCCCTAAGGTACCTTGTTCTCCCTCTTTGAGCCTCCATTTTCTCTGCTGTAAAATGTCGGGGGTGGGGGGTTGGTGTGGGGGGGCCTTCCAGACTCTGCCATTCCATGGGCCGGCCCCGGGGGTCCTCTCCCTGCTTCTCAGCAGGCCTGGGGCTTGTGGAACAGTGAGAGCTGCCCCCCCCCCCAGTGTCCTTGGAGGCAGGGAGGCCCAGACACCTGGTGTCCTCTGGGCAGGGGCAGTGGTGTGTTCACACCTGGCCCTGGACTAGGCCTGTGGTTGTGAGTCCTTTTTTTTTTTTATTCTGGGGTTGTAAATCTAAAAGGCACAGCCTGTTGTAGCAAGGAGGGACCTTAAAAGTGCTTCATTATGCTGGGGAGCTGTCCATAGTGCTACCCGGATTGGTTCGACTCTATATAGAGCGCCTACTGTGGGCCAGGCACCATCCTGATGAGTGCTTCTACCAATCTGAGCTCATTTGGAGGGGGAGATCTGAGTTGAAATCCTGCCTCTGACACTTACTAGCCATCTGCTCTGTTTAAGCCACTTCACTTAAATTAGCCTCAGTTTCCATGGGGGGAGGGGTGATAAGCACCCTTACCCCACAGGGTGGCCATGAGGGTCACAGGAGATCAAGTGAGGTGATCAATGTAAACTGCCTGGCCAGCCTGAAAGCTCTGAGTCACAGCAACCTTCATAGGCACCCTCTCTGCCAAGCTGGAAAGGGCCAGAGGCTGAGGGCAACAGGGACAGCCCCAAATCAGGAGGAACTAATCATTTTTACCTCAGGGAGCTGTTGGTGAAAGCTTCCTGGAGGAGGCAGCCCCAGAGGGGGCCTTGAACGATGGGAAAGTCCTTCATGGATGGGGAGGGGAGGGAGGGCAGTATGCCACAGCCCTGTGGGAATTCTTCCGCACAAACCCTTGGGGCTTCTGGGGCCCTGCTCAAGGACCATCTGATTGGGGCTGATGCCAGAAAGAAGTTCCAGTCCTGCCTTGTCCTAGCTGTGTGACCCTGGGCCAGTCACTTAACTTCTAGTGGCCTGTGTGTTCTAGGGATAATCAGAGCCCCTCCCTCCCAGAGTGGGAGAGCCTTTTTACCAGCTGGGGAAGCTCGGGCCAAACCACTCCCCCCAGCTCCTCAGTGGAAGCATCGGGCCTCTCCCGTGATGCCCAAGCCTGAGAGACTTGGAGGCTCCCCTTTTGGTACCAAAAATGGCGGATGGGAGCAGCCACGTTGGCAGGGCTGAGCCTCCTCGGGCCTTGTCACGGCCTAAAAACTGTGTCGCTGATTCCCTCCACAGCCCGATCACTTTGTCCAGGACCCTGCCGTGCTGAGGGAGAGAGCTGAGGCTCAGAGGATGGCCTACCTGGCCCGGAGAGGGTGAGCTGGAGGGGGGTGGGGGAGGAAAGCGGGGAGGGGGCAGAGAGGAGGGGGAGCTGGTATGGAGGGGTGGCCAGCATATGGGCCCACACCTTGTGTGGCTCCAGCAGCTCCTGGATCCCAGACCCCTCTGCCTTCCTCTGGAGAGCCCTGGGCCTTCTTGGGGCCCAGTCCTCCCCTGGTCTTCCTGGGCCACCCGTCTGGGGATGGAGAGGTCAGCCGAGCGGTGCCCTTTTCTCCCAGAGTGCTCTGCAGTCACCTTGCTAGGCCGTTGTCCCCTTTCCGCGTCCCCCCCCCCAAGAAGGGCCTGAGCAGCACCTCTTTCCCCCTACTCGGGCCCTCTAGTCCACAGCCCTTGGGCCCGCGGGGCTCCACGGGGCTGATGAAGCTTGTCTTGTCCAGGTACAGGCATGATAACTCTTCGACAGTCACTGGCAACCCGCGGGGCCACGGGCAGAGCCGAGAGACTGTCCAGGAGCGCCGGAGGAAGGAAGCCAACAAGGGGGCCAGGGCCAATCACAACCGGCGGTTCATGGCAGACAGGAAGAGGAACAAGGGCATGATCCCTTCCTGAGAGCGCCCCTCCTCCTCCCCCCTGTCCCCCACCCCCTCGGAGGGGCAGCCCAGCGCATCCCGCGGCCCCCTCCCCTCTAGCCAAAGCATTGGACCTAAGGCCATTGGTGATGCCCACTGCTCCTTCGGGCCTCCCGAGGCCAGAGAGCGCGCTGTCTTCCCCTCCATGACGGGCCGGGGCTGAGCCCGGCCAGCGGCCGACTCCAGGATCCTTCCCTCTGACCACCGAGTGCCTTATCCATCAGGGCCCTGACCCCAGGGCTGCGAAGTCGAGCACACGTCGCAGGAGGTCCCCAGGACCCCTGGGACCCCAGCATGGCAAGAATTCTGTACATACGACCACCAATAAACTCAGTGAAGCCATTGGGCATTGTCCGTGAAGGGCCAGCGGCCCCCTTCCACCCGCTCCCCCGCCCCGCCCGGCGGCAGCAGAGGCCGGCGCCAGGAAACCCTCCGCAGCCCTCCTGTTTGTGCCGGGGAAGAGATTGCTCAAGTCCCTCCTGTCTCGCGTTTGATGCTCGGTCATCCTGTGATCTTATTAGCATTTTACAGAGGAGGAGACTGAGGCCGAGAGGGAAGGGACTTGGTCATTGAGTTACTGTCGGGGCTGGCCAGGAAGCCCGTGACCAGGGCTCTTCGCATTCCGCACCCCTTGGCAATGAGATGGGGAGGGAATCAGAGTGTAGAACTGCCCCCCCCCCCCCCCCCCCCCCCAGTGATTTGGGAATAAAGCGGCAGGCAGCGGCAGAGAGGTTGGCTGGGCGGCCCCTCCCTCGCTCCCCCAGCCGGCCTGTCTACACCGCGCCTGCACGGCCCAGGGCACAAATCACCGTTGATTCCTGCCTTTCCCTGCCCTGGTCTAAGCCTGTAGTAAATAATACAATCAGCGCTTGTAGCCAAGGGCCCCGGGGAAGCCGAGGGCTTTCTGGGAGCTGATTTCAGCTCCAGTCATTGACTGAATTCCTTTAGTGCTGCTCTGCCCGGAACCCCCACCCCCGGCCGGCTCTGACAAATCACCCCCTGGACGAAGACGATTTATTTTCCCACGTTTGGGATGAGCATATTAACCGGAGAGGCAGACGAGCACTTGACAGATGGGTCTTGTTAGGTCAACTCGCACAAGTGAAAATCAATAGCGATTTCTCTGTGCGTCGGCCTGCGTTCTCCCTGCACCACTTAGGATGCAGGAGAAGGTGCGGGGGGCTCCCCCCATCCCCTCTTGGCCCCGGTCCCTTTGTGGATGACCTCGAAGCAGTCCATTCTCGCCTCGCGGGCGGCCCGGCCGTTTCTCCAGGTAGGGCCAAATGCCGGGGCAGCAGCCCATTTCTCTCGGGCATTTTGGCGTGGAACGCTGAACCACGTCTTCCCAGCCGAGGCCCTTTGCAAAGGAGTCAAGATCGGAGGGTTCCCAGTGGCCACTCACCGAGGGAGGGGGGTGATCGATCCATGAGCAATGTTATGGCTTCCATTCCCTTCCACGACTTCTCTTGTCCTTCCCTCATCTGCATTCCTTCAACAAGCAAGCTCCTATTTTTGTGCCACTGTGCTAGGCACCATGGGGGGACACGTTGCGGTTTGTATCCAATCCGTGGCTGGTACCCTGAGTTTACAGTTTAGCTGGGAAGGGCCGGCATATCCATATGCATTGTGTGAAGCCCCAGGGGGTGGGGCTGGGGGCTGGGGTTGGAGATCATCCACCCGGGCTTCATACAGCTCACACTCCTACAGGGCTGTCTCTCACACACACACTCTCAAGGGTGCATCGTTACACACACATACACACGACAAGACCACTAACCCTAGAAGGGATGCCCCGGGCTGTGGTGCAGACAGTGAGGTTAGAGGTAAAAGGGAGGCAGAGGCGGTAGCAGTGGTCAGCTAGTGGAGGAGGAGGAAGGAAGGAACTGAGCTGGCCTCTTCCATCCCCATCACTGTCACTGCCCTCTTTGGGGGGGGCCGCATCTCACTTTCCTGCTCTTGACACTCCAGCCCGACGAACTATCGACTCTGCCTCATCAACACTTGTGCCTTTGCTCACAACTGTTCCTGATGCTGGAAATGTCTTCCCTCTCCCTCTCTGCCTGTTGACTTTGGATCTACCTTTCCAAGCCCAATTCCAACGGCACCTCCTCCAGGAAGCCTGTCCTGATTTCACCTTCACCCCCCTCACGGAGCACTTTGTTTTGTAACTCTAATGCACTTACGGAATAGTCTGTACTCTAGCTAACTCTGGTGATTTCCTATCCTTTTGTTAGACTGTAAGCTCTACGAAGGCAGGGACTATGTCTCTCTGTCTTACCTAACTTTGTAGTTCCCCAGAGCCCCCAACAAGGTCCATCCTGCACGAGGTTCATAAACATTTAATAAACATTTGGTGGATGAACGGCCTTGTGGGAAGTGACCTTCACTTTCTCCCTCCCTTTCCTTCCTCTGACCTCCCAGTCCCCGGGAGCTGGACCCCTTCCTGTCTTTTCCCTTTCTCTTAGCCCCATCCTTGCTCCCAAATCCCCTGGTGCCTGATGGGTTGGGATGAGGTCAGGAGAGAGGACAGCTCCCAGGGGAGAGAGGAGGGGACATTCCCTCCCCAAAGGCACCTGCTAAAGCCGTGGAGGCTGGCCAGGACCTCCCATTTCTCAGGTCCCAGGGCTGGTTCCCGTAGGAATCCTGAGATTTCCAAGTACTTGGGGGCCGTCCCATTCTGTGGCCTCCTTTTGTAGATAAGGAAACAGGCATCAAGGGAAAAGAATTTCTCCAAATTCAATCAACCAGCATCTAACAGCTCATAACAAGAAATGACATTATATAGCATTTAGTACAGCATATAGTATTCTGTTGCCTCATTTGATCCTTAAAACAACCCTGGGAAGTTTGTTGTTCAGTCGGTCGCTCAGTTACGTCCTTCTTCACGTCCCCACGGCCCCCAGCACTCCAGGCCCTTCCATCCCCCACTGTCTCCCAAAGTTGGTCCAAGCTCATGGTCATTGCCTCCATGACACTGTCTATCCATCTCATCGTCTGCCCTTTTTGCTTCAATCTTTCCTACCACCAGGGTCTTTTCCCATGAGTCCCCTCTTCTAATTATGTGGCCAAAGCGTTTCCAGTAAGTCGCCTGAATTAATTTGGGGCGGGGCACCCAAAGGGTTCTGGCCCCTTCTCTCTATCCTTGGCTCAGTCCTTCCAGACAAAGAGGGATCCTTCAGGAGACCTCAGCGGGGGGGATAAGGGGGTAGGGCTCCTGCTGTGGAAGATGGAGGCATTAGCACTTGGCCGTAGGGCGGTGAAGGGAGCCTCAGCCCTCTCTGACATAGAGACAGCAGAAGAAAGGGAGGTCCAGCCAGAGACAAGCCCTAACCAGGAGCTGTGCCAATGGAGAACAGAAGAGTGACTGGGGGACCGGGAAGCAGATCCTGCCTCCCTTTGCTCTTCAGATGTTTCAAATGGAATGACAGAATTAAGCAGGCTTTCCTAATGCTTCGGGTCAGCTCAGCATCTCTCGGGAGGCTAGGTCTCATGACTAATTGTTACTCAGCAGGTAATCCCGGCTTCTTGCCCTGGACTCCGGAGAGGGTGAGGACCAGGTCAGTGCTGGTGACTGAAGCCCTGCCAAGGGCCTGGCCCATTCTGACAGCCCAGAAGCCCATCTAAGCCACAGGCTGGACCTGATTCCCCTCCCTACTTGACATATTGGAAGGCCTTCGATGCAGGCGGGCAGACGGCTTTCTGGCCGGTCAGCTAGATTGCTAGGAGAGCCCAGCCAACTCATGCATGGCATGGCCTTGTGTCAGTCACTATGCCCATAGTAAGGCATCTTTGAGGCTGAGCACCAGCAAATGGCCTTGGACAGGCCACAGCATAGAATCAGAGCTGGAAGAGACCTCAGAGCATATAGTCCAACCCATCCTAGAACAAGAATCCCCTCTACACCATCCCTGACAAAGAACTGATCTGCCTCTGCTTGGATACCTCCAGGGACGGGGAGCTTACTACCTCTCAGGAAGTCCATTCCCCTTTGAGATACCTCTGAGGTCTAGGCTAAATCTGCCTTTCTACAACTTTCCAGAGCGTCTGGTTCTGCCCTCTTTGGCCCAGCAGACCGAGATGAACCCCTCCTCCACATGACAAGTCTTTCAGATACTCAAAGACATCACTGATGCTTCCTCCCTCCAAATCTCTTTCAACTGATCTTGATATGGTGTGATCCAAAGGCCCTTCCCCAGGCTTTCTGGACACTCCCCAGCTTATCTAGAAGCTTCCTGAAATGAGGTGTCCAGAACTAGGCAGCATGTGGCCAGCTCAGAAGCAGACAGCAAGGCAGTCCCACCTCCCTGCTCACAGAGCCTCGTTTTCCTTTTTAGCAAGGCAGAAGGGATGTCTTATACTGGCATAGTTCTTTCTGCTTGCCCGGTGTGTCTAAATCCACTCATTCCTTGTGAGGGAGGGAAGACAGAAATCATGCCCATTTTATAGATGGGAAGATAAGGGCAGAAAGGTTTCACACCTTGCTTGGGTGCAGAAGTATCTGGGGGGTGGAATTTGAACCCAGGTCTTTCTAACTCCAAATTCAGCACTGTATTCACTAATACAATGTACCCTCTCTGAAGGTGAGATGGCTTGTCTGGAAGGAAGAAGTCAGTAAGAAAGCCAGGACTCCCAATTCCCAGATTAGAGCTCTTTCCTGACTCCGGCTGCCTCTCACAGCAACCCCTCTTAAAACATCTGCAGGGCAGTGTCTACAGGAGCGATGGGACCACCCTGGGGGTGGAGGGGAATCCCATTCTGTTACATGAAGAGTCGCCAAGATGAAGAGTGGTCACCCTTGTTTGCTTGGCCTCAGAGGAAAGAACCAGGAACTGGAGGGGAAATTTGAGTTGGAGGCTCTCTGTACAATGAGAGGAGACCCAGAGTAGCCTGGGCTGGCTTGGGGTGGGGGGAATGCTCCAAGCAGAGGCTGGAGATAGAGATAGAGGCTGGGGTCCTTAACTTGGGCTCCGTGGACTTCCAAGGGTTCATAGACTTGGACAGGGAAAAAATTATATCTTTATTTCGGTGTTTTTCATTTCCTTTGTCATACACTGGATTTTAGGAATTTAAAAGGTTCTTCTGAAAAGGGGGTCCATGGGCTTTCCCAGGCTGCCCAAGAGGTCCATGATACAAAGAAGGCTGTGAATCTCTACTGGAAAAGGACTTTATAGTCAGGTCTGGGCTGGACCCGATGCCTCTGAAGTCCCTTCTCATCTGATCAAGTCAGGCCTCTTTTGAATAAGAAAGACAATAATTCTGCCTCTTTTTCGGGGTACTGTAATCAAATAATCACCTCCGTTCCTGGAAAGGACTCATCAGCCAATCACCCCGAAACTGGTTCCACCCTTCACCCTCGCATGACTCCTGAGAGCAACATATCCCTCTGTGGCCCTCATTCTCCCCTACATGGGAATGCGTTGTCGCCCCCAATTACAACGAGGACAGCAACTGTCCTTATTTTCATATCCCTGGCACTTTAGTCATTGTTGTTTATTCATTTCAGTCGTGTCTGACTCTCTGTGACTCCATTTGGGCTTTTCTTGGCAAAGATCCTGGAATGGATAGTCATTTCCTTCACCAGTTCATAAGGAAACTGAGGAAAACAGGGTTCAGTGACTTGCCCAGGGTCACACAGCTAGTAATTGTCAAGTGTCTGAGGCTGGATTTAAACTCAGGTCCTCCTGACTCCAGGGCTGGTGCTTAATCCACTGCGCCACCTAGCTGCCCCTTAAGCCAGCTCTTAATTTTAATTTATTTCTCCTGGGGCCACCATGCCCCTAAACCCTAATGGTTCTGGTCCCTTGCTTATTAAACAGCTGTATGGAACCCCTTGCTCTAGTCACTTGTCATTAACTGTGTCTCTGAGTCTATGGGAAGTTGGACAAAGACAGACACTGCCACATGTCGGGGCATTGCCAGCTCGAACCTTTGAAGGTGAAGCCTCTTTTTACAGATGCCAATTCCGGGAGCCCTCCGAGGCCCCTGCAGGCCTTGGGAGAATCTTTTTTCAAACGTTTTGATGGGAACTTGCTTGGGAGAAGATAAGTCTGGCTTCCTCCCCTCCCCTGACCAATTTACCTTCTGTTTTCTGAAAGGCTACACTGGCAGACCTCCCTGGAGGGGCCTCAGGTGGATCGGAGTGTCTGAGAAATGCTCCCCTGACCTTCCTAATCACTCTAAAGGAGAAGACGCTGCCCCAGCCAAAGCCGAAACCTCCCTGACTACCTGAGACTGTGAGCAGAAAGCTGATAGCAAGCCTTCTGGCAGGAGATCTGAGGATCTGCCAAATCCTCACCCCCCCCCAGCTCAGCCCTCCTCCAGTTGGGGCTGCTGGTCCCTTTGGGGTGCCTTTGATCCTGCAAGAAGAGAGAGAATCTGAAGAACCGCTTCATGCCTCAGCCCCCATCAGAGCTCTCCCAGCCAGGGGACATGCAGACCTGTAAAACCAGGGCACCTCCAAGCGCCTCCTGGACCGCACCTCAGCAGGCTTGGGATGCCTCACCTGGCATCCTTTGTCTGATTCACCGCTCCAATCCAGCCCAGCATGCCTCCCCCGAGGACCTGCTGTATCAGTGAGTAATTCTATTCCTGTGGTGTCATCTTCCTGACTCATCTTCCTGAATTCAAATGTGGTCTCAGATACTTAGCAGCTGGGTGATCCTGGGCAAGTCACTTCACCCCGTTTGCCTCAATTTCCTCAATTTCCTCATCGGTACAATGAACCGGAGAAGGAAATGCCAAAAACTACTCCGGTATCTTTGCCAAGAAAACCCTAAAAAGACATGACTGAAAAATGACAGAATGACAGCAACTGTGTTCCATGTAACAGAGTTCAGTGGAGAGAGCCCTAGGCCTAGAGTCAGAGGGTTTAGGTTTAAATCCCAAGGGAGCCTACATTCTGTTAGCACATGACTCAACTCCACAAACATCTATGCAACCAAGCCAGGCACTGTACTAGGTATTAGGAATAGAAAGATGGAGCCTGAAACCAGCCCCGACACTCACTCAGGCAGCTTACATTCTGGGCAGGGCAGCGGTGCGGGGACATCATGTGAACAGAGGACAATATAGAGGAAAATCTGAGGAGGGAGAAAGCATTAACAACCAGAGGAAATCAGGAAAGCTGTCAGCCAGAAGCTGGTGCATGAACTTGGTCTGAGTACTGAAGGGAGTGAGGGATCATAAGAGGTGGAGGTGAGGAGGGAAGGCATACTGGGTATGGGGCACAGTCTATGCAAAAGCATGGAGGTAGGAATGCCAAGGTCAGGAAGGGAGGCCAGTGGGATGAGTAGTGTGATAAAATAAGCCTGGAATAATGACTCAATCAATAAAATTTATCAAGTGCCTACTATGTGCCAAGCACTGTGCTAAGTTCTGGGGATACAGAAAGAGGCAAAAGCCAGGCCCTGCTCTCAAGGAACTTATAGTCTAATGGGGAAGACAACACATATGCTACAGACAAGATAAATAGGAAAATTTCCAGCAACAGAGGGAAAAGGGCTTAGGGAAGGCTTCCTGTAGAAAGTGGAATTTTAGTTGGTCCTTGAAGGAATCCATCCAAGCCAGGAGGCAGAGAGGGAAGAATGGATGCATTCCAGGCTTGGGGGATGCCAGAGGAAGTGCCCCTAGCTGAGAGATGGAGGGTCTTGCTCCTGGAACAGCCAAGAGGCGAGGGCACTGGATCAAAGACTGGAGAGGGAGGAGGTGGCCAGCTTACGAAAGGCTTTGAACATCAGACAACATTTGGCCTCATCCACAAAATGAGTGGGTTGGGTTGGACTTAATGACCCTTCTAGAATTAAATCTGATCCTCTGATCTCTACCCAGAGAGAGAAATGATTTACCCAAGGTTCCCCTCCTCCCCCCCCCCAGTGACTGGCAGGCCTAGGATGGAAAAGAATCAGAAATCATGGAATTTTGAAGTGGAAGGGATCTTGAAGGGCACCTTTGACCAGCAAGCATCCAGCATCTTCCTGGACACTGTCAGTGATGGAGAGAAGATTCCCTGTACAATGGAGAACACACTGGACTTGGCAGCACAGTGACCTGAGTTCACATCCTGCCTCATATATTCCCTACTTGTATGATCCTGGGCAAGTCACTTACTTTTTCAACCTGAGTTTCCTCCTCTGTTACAATAAGGATAATAATAGCACCTAACTTCATAGGGCCCTTGTGAGAATCCAATAAACTAATGTCAGCAAAATGCTTCACAAGCTTTAAAGAACTTCAGAAAAATGTCAGCTCTTCAGCTATTCCCCTGCCCAAATCCATTCCATTTGGCGGCAGTCTGGTTAGGGATGAGTTTTTTCTTGCCTCGCAGTGAAATCTGTCTTTCTGTAATTTCCGTCTGCTGTTCCAAGTTCTGCCCTTTGAGGCCAAGCAGAATAAAGCTGATCTTTCTTCCCAGAACAAGGCCTGGACAAGTCCAGGACAAGTCCTTGAAATTGGCTTATCCCATCCGTGCTAAGTCTTTTTCTCTCCAGGTTAAATGCCCGTACTTCCCTCACCTGATCTTCATGTGGCATGGTCTCCAATCTAGCCTCTGCTTGAAGACCTTCAATAACAGGGACCTCACTACCTCCCTGTTCCACTTTGGGATAGCTCTGTTGGAAAGCTTCTAATGACCCTGTGCCTAAATCTCCTCTCTGGAATCAGGCAGAGTGGAGCTAATCCTTCTTCCCCATAACAGCTTTGCTGACCTTTGAGGTCATGGCCACCCTAAGTCTCCTCTTCTCCAAGTGAAGGAGTCCCAGTTCCATCAGTGATCTCCCTTGGGACATTAGTCAGTAAATTGGAGAATGTCCGGAGGAAGGCAGCCAAGCCATGGAAAAGAGCCTCCAGCTCATGCATTTTGGAGTCCAGCTGAAGGACGTGATGGAGGTGTGGCACTGGGCATTAGGAATGGGCCGGAGAGGGTTTGCAGGGTCCCTCTCACTGGAGATCTCCACGCAGAGGTAAGTGCACCCCTAGTTGGGGAGGTCATAGAGGATTCTTGGCCAGGTGTGGGCGGGACCAAATGCCACTGAGGTCCCCTCTAGCTTGGAGTCCATGAGTCCAGGTAACAGTTTCATGATGAAGGCAACTGGGTCTCTTGCTTCTCTCTCCACATTTCTCTGGGAGAATGTCTGGGACCACACATCTCTCTCCTGAACAGACTCTCAAACCAACTCCATCCTTCCACTTGTATTCAGCATTGGCTCAGTTCTCTCCCGTGCTCAGATGTCCCAGTATGACATAGCCACACACAAAACGCCCCGGGCTTTGGTAAAAACCCAGTTAGGCATTTAATGAAGCCACAACGTAGGAAGACAAGTAGTAGTATAACAAAGTACAGTATGGTAGACAAAATTTCAAGAACGTTACCAGCAATAAAACCAGATTATGACCAATAAGATGGAGTTGGCTGCTCAAGCCAGAATGATAGGAACCTTGGGGAGAAATTCAGAGATTGTCTTGACGTGTACCAATATTTTGGAAGAGCACAGTTACAAGATTCGAGGACTCTTGATTTGGACTGGATAGAATTTCTCCATATGGGAATGAGGAAAAAATTCCAGAACATTATACTCATGGGCTCTACAGCTCAAAGAGACTTCAGGATAATATAAGCATCGAACTGTAAATATAAGGGACCTCTTGTTGTTCAGTCATTTTCCAGTCATGTTCAACTCTTTGTGACCCCATTTGGGGTTTTCTTGGCAAAAATACTAGAGTGGTTTGCCATTTCCTTCTCCAGCTCATTTTCCAGATGAGGTAAACTGAGGCAAACAGGGTCAAGTGACTTGCCCAGGGTCACACAGCTGGTTAAGTGGCTGAGGCTAGATTTGAATTTAGGTCTTCCTGACTCCACTGTGCCACCTCGTGACCCCTGGCAAAGTGGCAGGGGTAGGATTTGAACCCAGGTCCTGTAACTTTAGATCCAGGACTTTTCCCAGTATGCAACACTACCTAGAATCACAGTCCAACCCTATTATTTTTCAGATAAGGAAACCTTAAGAGACAGGAAATAACTTGCCCAGGGTCACATTGATAAGTGAGTAGCAGAACCAGGATTGGAACCCAGATCTTCTGAGGGCAGATTCAGAATTCTTTCCACTCCATGATGCTGAAACAAGGCTTAAAATGTTTTTTTCAGTTAACATCCCCCTACTTTCTCCTGGCAGTGTGTAGTAGTAGATAGAACTCTAGACTTGGAATAAGGAAGACCTGGGTTCAAATCCCACCTCGGATATTTATTCCCTGTGTCATCATGGGAAAGCGTTAACCTGTCTGTTGCCTCAATTTCCTCATTTGTAAAATGAAGGGGTTGGATTTGATGGCACCTAAGGTTCTTTCCAGCTCAAAATTCATGGTCCTATGATCTTCCTAAGCTAAGGCCCCAACTTGATCCCATTTTCTGAAGATTCCAGTTGAAACAGACTCAAGGGTCATGGAAAGGGGAAAGGGAGCCACATGTACAAAAATATTGATAGCTGCTCTTTACGTGGTAGCAAGGAATTGGAAGTTGAGGGGGTGCCCATCCATTGGGGAATGGCTGGACAAGTTGTGGTATAGGAATACAATGGAATACTATTGTGCTGTAAGAAATGATGAGCAGGAGGAGTTCAGAGAAACCTGGAGGGTCTTACGTGAGCTGATGGTGAGTGAGATGAGCAGAACCAGAAGAACATTGTACACAGTATCATCAACATTGAGTGTTGACCTACTGTGATGGACTATATTCTTCTCACCAATGCAATGGTACAGAAGAGTTCCAGGGAACTCATGATGGAAGAGGATCTCCAAATCCAAGAAAAAACAAAAAAACAAAAAAACAAAACCTGTGGAGTATAGATGCTGAATGAACCATACTATTTCTTTTGTTTTTGGTGCTGGTGGTTTTTTTTTCTATTTTGAGGTTTTTCATCATTGCTATGATTTTTTTCTCTTATAACAGGACTAATGCAGAAATAGGATTAATGTTATTATGTGTATATATGTGTGTGTATAGATATCTATATCTATATGTATATAGATATATAGATATAACCTATATCAGATTACCTGCTGTCTAGGGGAGGGGGGAGGGAGGGGAGGGAGGGAGAAAAATCTGAAATTGTAAAGCTTGTATAAACAAAATTTGAGAACTATCTTTACATGTAACAGAAAAAATAAAATACCTTATATGTAAAATAAAATTTTAAAAAAGCATAAAAAAAAGTAAATGTGAAAAAAAAAGAAAGAAACAGACTCAAGGGTATTACTCTAGCGAGATCCTTACTTAACTGTTCTCAGCAATACAGTGATCCAAGGCAATCCCAAAGGACTAATGATGAAGCATGCTCTCCACCTCCAAAGAAAGAACTGATATTGATGGAACACAGACTGAAGCAGGCTATTTTCCACTTTCTTTCATTTTTTTTCTTTCACTCAAGTTTTCTTATACAAAATGACTAATATGGTCGTGTTTTACATAATCGTACACGTATAACCCACATCTGATTGCTTAACCACCCCAGGAAGGGGAGGGAGAGGGAGGGAAGGAGAGAGAGAATTTGGAACTGAAAACTATCAATAAAATGTTTACTATTAGGAAAAAAATTTTAAATATATCTTATTTATGGACAAAAAAAGAAAAAAGAAAAAGGTCCTCAGGGGGTCTGCTTTAATAAATCATTAAGGAATGATTTGTAATTAGCGTATCAGTTGTATGCAAGTATTTGGGTGGTAAGTTCTAATGTTTTCGAAGAGACCAAGTGAGGTGATTCCCCTGGCTACTTTGTGTGTGTGTGTGTGTGTGTGTGTGTGTGTGAGGCAACTGGGGTTAAGTGACTTGCCCAGGGTCACACAGCTAGTGTCAAGTGTCTGAGGCTGGATTTGAACTCAGGTGCTCCTGAATTCAGGGCTGGTGCTCTATCCACTTCGCCACCTAGCTGCCCCACCCTGGCTACTTTTGAGTCTATTTTATTGTCATTTTTTCCCCATCCCCTTTCTGTTCCAGGGAGTTTTTCTTTGTGGACTTTACACAATTCGTTTTCATTCCTTTTTGTGTGTGTGTGCCTTTGCTAATTCCACTAATTTCAAGTGTTCCTCTGCAGCCCTTATCTCTTTTCTGCAGCTTTCACAAATGTAATATATGTTTCCTTTCTACCTCCAGTCCTGTTTTCCAAAAGCTTTATTTATTCTTCCCTTATTCATAGGCTCTAGGGCATCTCTTGCTGTTCTTGCTGTGGTCCAGAAATCCTGACCTGGTTCAAGGTGTCTCCTAGTCTCACAGCCCTTCCCACAGGGACTGCAAAATTTCCTGCTCATTGGATCTCAAAGGCCCCATCTTTCCCGGATGAAGGTGATGTTACCCATCGGTCAGGAGGAGGAGGGAGCAAGAATCCAGACCAGGTGAGGAGAGCTTTACCGGGATCTTCAGCCTGGAGAAGAGATGATTTAGATGGGAACTTATCGTTGTCATCGCTTACTGAAAGGGAGGAAAGGATAGGACACCTGCCTGGCTCCAAAGGGCAGGGAGTCACAGTAAAAGATCTGAAAGGGGCAGATTTAGAATTGATGTGGAGAAAACCATCCTAATGGTGAGAGCAATCCCAGAATGCAATGGGCTGCCTGGAGAGGTGGTGAGTCCCCCATCATTGAGGGGGGTGACGATAATGCCCGTATCACATACTCCACAGAGGCTTTGTAAACTCTAAAATGCTCTAAAAATGTGAACTATTGTATGCTTTTCTGCCTCTGGGATGCTGGGATGACATCTCCACCCTTTCTGCTTATCCAATGCTATATCCACCCTTCAAGGCTCAGCCCTATCATCCCACCACCCCATGAAGCCTTTCTCTGACCACCTCAACCTATCATGATGTCTCTTAAACTTTACTTCTACGAGTCTATGATGTTACAAATGGGCATACTCCTTCAAGGGCAGGTAGTGACCCACCTGTACTGGGCAGTTCTTCTCTCTGTCCTCCCATAAAGACAAGGAGGCAACATAGTTAGGGAGAAGGGGGATGGATCTTGAATTGGAGAACATGGGTTCAAACCCCAGATCTTTTTATTTTTATTTTTTTCAAACCCCAGATCTTTAGCTTTCTCCCTTGGCAAGCCACTTCATGTCCCCAAGCCTCAGTTTCCTCATTTGTAAAATGGGGGGGGAGGGATTAGAAGGCCTCTGAGGTGCCTCCCACCTTAGATCTATGATCCTAAAACCTCTTCCAGTTGAAACTCCTGCCGTTGCATGGACCCTAAGAGAATGCGTGGGCTGTCCATCCGTTCTCTGGACACATGAGCCGCTTTCTTTTCTGGTTCCCATGATCTGTGATGACACATCAGGCACTGCTTCTCTTGAACAATCCTTTATTGATAATAGTCTGCAGCCTATTAGTGCCTTCCAGGCACCTCCCCAGTGCCCTTTGGGTAACCCGAAACTTCAACGTCTCATACCCATAAAACATTGCCAGAGGGGTATGATGAGAAGAGAGTCACCTTTGTTTCAGAGAAGCTGAGGCCAAAGGCCACCCATTCTGCATTCCTCCTATCATTCAGTTCTGGACCATTGTCCATGCAAACAGTCTATCCGACATACGTGGACAGACTCCTTTCCACACTGATGGAGGGGGTTAGGGGCACAGAGTCTCAGTGATCCCAAAAATCCACGTAGAATTTTTTGGCCCTCTCTTCACACCAGAGAAGAAGTTTGAACTTTTTCTTTTTCTTTTATAAGGTGTTTACAGTACTTTATTGTAAAATGTGGGTTGACATTATACAATACTATACATATATTTTATGCATTTCTGAGTTTCTAAACTTTTTCTGTGTCATCGGCTGGCCTTCACTTGTCATCTGCAGCTTCCTCAAAGCTCCCCCCAAAATCCCATTTAATTTCTTATGCCAACTTGAGATATATCGAAACAGTGATGGGGAAAGTTACAGTGTGGAAGGGATAACTGTACCGATGAACTCGAATTATAAATTATAAAGTCCATTCTGCTGCTATCATTGTCTAAACCAGAAGCATCTACCCACAACATTCCTGAGTGTGGCCCCTTAAACCAGATTAAAAATATAATTGGGAGGGGGTGGCTAGGTGGTGCAGTGGATAGAGCACCGGCCCTGGTTTCAGAGTACCTGGGTTCAAATCCGGCCTCAGACACTTGACACTTACTAGCTGTGTGACCCTGGGCAAGTCACTTAACCCTCATTGCCCCACAAAAAAAACATCCATAACCTTACATGTTAAAACTAAGTCAACTAGCTATGTGACCCTGGGCAAGTCACTTAACCCCAATTACCTCACCAAAACGAAACAAAACAAAACAAAAAAACCCCTAAGTCAATTTGTAGCCCACAGGAATCTTTTTGCATAGAGTAGTGGCCTCCCTTTCTATTTGAGTTTGATACCACTGGTCTAGACAACAAGCATTATTATTCATCCACTTGGTTTTTCCTGTGTGGATAGTTAGAACTCCTTGGAGTGATTTGATTGTGGATCTCATTTAGGAGTGTTCCAGGGCTCTGTGTGTCTTTTTAAGCAGTTGTGTATCATGGAGCTCTTTGGTAGTCTAGTCAAGTCCATAGGCTCCTTCTCAGAATATTATTTTGCAAGGCACAAAATAAAATAGGATAACAAAGGAAACCAAGGGTTAATGGAAATAACCTTTTCACAGTTCACAAACCCCCTGAAATGCATTTGTGTACCCCAGGTTAAGAACCCCAGTCTAGAAGATTTTGTCTTCCATAGGGAATCCATTTGAATTTTGCTTTGGACAGCCTCAGTGATGGATTGGTGGGGTGCTATTCCAACTGAATAGGACATCTAGATGGTGCTACAGTGGATAGAGTGCTGGGCTGGGAGTCAGAAAGGCCACCTTAGAGGGCCTTACCCCCTCCAGAGGCAGCCCATTCCAATTTTTTGGACAGTTCTAATTTTTGGGAAGTTCTGCCCTATGTAGGTATAATAATTATGATTATAATTATGATGGAGATAATAATAGCACCTTCCTCCTAGACTTGTGGTGAGGATCACATGAGATAATATTTGTAAAACACAGCACTTGGCACATAGTAGATGCTTCTCTCCCTCCCTTCCTTCCTCATTCCTTCCTCTCTCCCTCCTTCCTTCCTCCCTCCCTCCCTCCCCCCCTCCCTTGTCCCTAAGACAGACCTTCAGATCCTTGGGACTCGATGCTTCTCTTCCTCCCTCCCTCCTTCCTTCCTTCCTCCCTCCCTCTCTTCTACCTTCCTCTCTTCCTCCCTCCTTCCTTCTTTCCTCCCTCCCTCCTTCCTTCTTTCCTTCTTCCTCCTTCCTCCCTTCAAACCTCCCTCCCTCCTTCCTTCCTCCTTCCTTCCCTCCCTCTGTCCCTCCCTTGTCCCTAAGACAACCCTTCAGATACTTGGGACTCGATGCTTCCCAACAAAGTCCTTTCTTTCCCAGCCTAAATTACATTTCCACTTCTTTCAATTGAGCATCCACCAACCCCTTGATTCAGGGGAGCCTGAAATGCCTGGCTGAGAAGCCTGGGTAATAGGAGCCAACTGAAGATTTCATAAGATCATGGATTTTGAGCTGGAAAGGTCCCTCATGTTTATCTAGTTCAAACTTCTCATTTCCCAAGTGGGGAAACTGAGGCCCAGAGAAATGAGTGTGAGCCAGGGGTGGGATTTGAACCCCTGACTCCAAGTCCAGTGCTCTACCCACTATTCCACCCTTCCTCTACTAAAATGGGGTTGGAGAAAAATAATAGGAACTGGGTCACACTTCCATCTCCCTGGCTCCTCATCAGGTGGCATAGGAAGGGGGGTTCAGTTGTGAATGGATTTCAAGATCTAGGGTTCCCGTTGCTCACTTGGCAGAACAACCAGCACACTACCAGGAACTCACCTTCAGTTGGGTGGCCGTGGGGCTGGAGCCCTGGCTCTTAACAGGTTTCCGTAGTCTCAGAGTCTCAGAGCTGGGAAGGCCATTGAGTCCACCCTATACCTTCAAAGGCGTCACCTGGACACTACACTCCAGCGCTCAGCACCCTGCCGGGCACTTAATCTGTGTTCGTTGGCTGCTTGATTCTGCCTGTCTAAGGCTTTGTTTGAAAATCTCCTGGGGAGGGTGGAGGGAAGCCCACTACTCCCCAGGATGGCCCAAGACAGCTTGCCTCGGTAGAAAGGTTCCCCTAGATCAAGTCAAAATCTGCCTTTCTCAGACTCCATTCTCCCAACCCCTCCTGCCCCAACTGCTGCTGGTTCTGTCCCTCGGGACCAAACAGAACCTTTACTCTCCCCCTTCTTTGGGTGAGCTGCTTCACCTCTCTTGCCTCAGTTTCCTCTCCTGTAGAATGGAGTAGGGGGGATGGGCTCCATGACCTCTAAGATCTCTTCCAGCTTCAGATCTGTGACCCTCTGTTCCTAAATGTTTGAAAGGCTGATATGTGGCAGCGTGTTCAAACGGAGCGCTCTTCTGCTCTCTCCTTCGTACTTACAAGAACGCTTGGGATCTCTGGGTCCAAACCCTCATTTTACAGTGGGGTAAACTGAGGCCCAAAGGCTTGGGATCTCAGGATGGGATCATCAGCATTGGGATCCAATGACGTCGAATCAAATTCCAGTTGAAACAGAAGCCGCTAAACCAGTCCTAAGTATCCCTGGCAGTATATTGATTGACTCAGAAAACCACACACTAACATTATCTATCTGTTACTGTTTTTCTTGTTTGCTAAATATTTCCCAGTTATCTTTTCTTTTGGTGGGGCAATGAGGGTTAAGTGACTTGCCCAGGGTCACACAGCTAGTAAGTGTCAAATGTCTTGAGGCCACATTTGAACTCAGGTCCTCTTGAATCCAGGGCAGGTGCTTTATCCACTGCACCACCTAACTACCCGCTCCCAGTTATCTTAAAAATATGTGTTGTTGTTGTTGTTATTCAGTTGTTTTTCAGTCATGTCTGACTCTTTAAGACCCCATTTGGGGTTTTCTTGGCAAAGATACTGGAGCAGTTTGCCATTTCCTTCAGCTCATTTTACAGCTGAGGAAACTGGGGCAAACAGGGTGAAGTGACTTGCCCAGAGTCACACAGATGAGTGTCTGAGGCCAGATTCGAACCCATAAGGAAGATGAGTCTTCCTGATTACAGACCCGGCACTCTAACCAGTGTACCACCTAGCTGCCTTTAAAATTTTTTTATTTTTTCCAATTACATGTAAAAAAATTTAATTCAATTTTTTAAAATTTGAGCTCTGAATTCTCTTCCTCTCTCCTTCCAGTTGGGCTGCCAGTGTGTGTTTGACTCCCCTATTCCAAGCCCTTCATTTTACAATTTGGTAAACTGAGGCCCAAAGAATTTTTTTTTTTTAAGTGACTTGTCCAAGATCTCCCAGGACTTAAAGTCCTCTTCCCCTTTAGTCTTCTCTAGACTAACGTCCCACTCCCAATTCCTTTGGTCAGCCCTCCTTTGGCATAAACTTGAATCCCTTCATCACAGTAGATACTAGGATACCACTGTCTTTGTCCCGTCCCTTGAGCACAATCCTCCAGGTGGTCTGACCAGGACCCCAGTTCTCTCTGCATATGGAACTCCCTCTCTGGTATGCCCTTCCTTGGGATCAGCAATTCCTTGTGGGAGAGAATGATTTTAACCTGATCTATTGGGGGCAGCTAGCTGGCGCAGTGTATAGAGCACACACCCTGGATTCAGGAGGACCTGAGTTTGAATCTGACCTCAGACACTTGATATTTACTAGCTGTGTGACCCTGGGCAAGTCACTCAACCCCCATTGCCCCACCCAAAAACAACAACAAAAAAACCTGATCTATTGTTGACTTCTTTTTTTTTCTTTTAGAAAGTTTTCTTTTTTTTAATTCTGAATTTAACAAATGCAAAAACGCCCTATTTTCTTATGTAAACTATAATAGAAAAAGAGGATTACATATAAAAATAAATCTCAATTATGTATAATTTGCAGTATATAATTACATTCAACATATTACCTTCTTTTTAAAAAAATAAACTGTTATTGATCTTTTGTTTTTTATATCTTCAGAATGTCTCCCAGTATCCCTCCTCATCTGCTCTCTTAGAGTCACTCCTTTTAAAGATTAACTTTTTAATATTTTATTTTCCCCCATTCCATGTAAAAACAATCTTTAATGCTTGTTTGTTTTTTAAAATTTTGAGTTCCAAATTCTCTCCCTCCTTCCCTCCGGTCCTTCCTCTTTGAGACAGTAAACAATTTGATTTAGGCTTTACATGTGCAGTCATGCAAAACATATTTTCAGAAGATTAATATTTTTTAAAGAAAAAAGGAAGAGAAAAAAAATCAGTAAACCAGTCAATACATTTAAAGACTCTCAAAATCTATGCAATGTACCTGGCCTATGGACATCTAACCTCTGCCAACTAGTAGGGAGGGAAGGGGGTAGTCTCCTCATGACTCTTCTTTGGGCACCAGGTAATTTTGCCCCATCTGGTTCTGATCTTTTGGGGTGGTTGCTCTTTCCATTTGCTTTGTTGTGGTCATTGTATATACTGCTCTCTGGCCTCCACATACTTTATTCTGCATCAGATGGGGGTAAATCTTTCTATGATTCTCTATACTCATCATTTCTTACAGAACAGTAATATTCCATCACATTATGGACCAAAGTTTTAGCTATTCCCCAATCGATGGACATCAATTTTCTTTTCCAATTTTTTTTCCTGTCTCAAAAAGTGCTTCTATAAATATTTTGCTGTATATGGGGACTTTCTTCTTAGCAATGAGCTTCTTGAGATATAAGCTTAGCCAAGGAATCGCTGGGTCACAGAGTAAACCTACACTTCTCACCTTCACCTCATTTGGATTGAACATAGTTTCTACATGGCATTGTTTGCACCAATTCCATGTCCAGAAGCAGCATTGCACCATCTCATCACCACCTTCTGTCTTTCTGATTTAAGGGTGGAGCCATGAACTTCAGTTGAAGGAGAGAGCCCAAGTCAAAACATCGCCTCATTACTCACCTGGCTGCACTACTCTGGGACATCTCTGACATATCCACCACATCCCTGTGTCAGAAACCTTCCCCCACCCTTCCTTTTATGTGCCATCTTCCCCTATTAGATTGTAAGCTCCTTGAGGGCAGGGACCATCTTTTTTTGTATCCCTAGTATTTAGCACAGTGCCTGGCACATAGTAGGCACTTAATAAGTGTTTATTGACTATGTATTGATTTCCACATGGACCTTTGTTTCAATTAACCTTGGGCTTCCTCCCAAAGGTTACTCCTTGAGGCATGGCTACTGGGCTTAGGACTGCAAACCCTAGTGTGGATGACATAGGCCTCACTCTCCTGTCCTTCTAAACTCACAAGGTCATCACTTCCAGATTAATCTCCTTCACCTAAGATGAAAGAACAAAAGCTGAGAAAAGATAAATTAATGAATGGATGAATGGCTGGCTGGATAGATGGATGGATGGATGGATGGAGGCCTGTGTTCAAGAGGTCATCTGGGGGCATCTAGGTGGTGCAGTAGATAAAGCACATGTCTTGGATTCAGGAGGACCTGAGTTCAAATCCAGTCTCAGACACTTGGCACTTACTAGCTGTGTGACCTTGGGCAAGTCACTTATCCCTCATTGCCTCACATTAAAAAAAAAAAAAGAGGCCATCTGTTAGCCTAATATGGAGAGAGCTCAAAGCTTTCTCCCTTGAAGTATTGTTTCCCTTCTCTCTCCAGAATGTTAGTCACAGGAAGAAGTCAGCCAAAGAGAAGGCAACAAACCAAGTGTAGGAAAGAGGCTGATCTCTCCTTTTAAATTTCCTCTACTTCCATCTATATTGCTCCAATTAATCTATTTACTGGCATTTACCTGACATAAGTACCTGCTATCATACCAAAGCATTGTGCTGAACACTGAGGGGAAAAAAAAGGCAAATGACAATCCTTGCCCTCAAGGAGATTTCAGTCTAATGGGGAGACAACATGCAAACAGCAAATATAAACAAGGTATAGACAGAGTAATTTAGAGGTAATCTCAGAGGGCAGCTGGGTGGTGCTGGGCATAGAACGCCTGGTCTGGATTCAGGAAGGCCTGAGTTCAAATCCAGCCTTAGACACCTACTAGCTGTGTGACCTTGGGCAAGTCACTTCACCCTGTTTGCCTCAGTTCCTCATCTTTAAAATGAACTGGAGAAGGAAATGACAAACACTCCAGTATCTTTGCCAAGAAAACTCCAAATGGGGTCACCAACAATAGGACATAAATGAAAGGACCAAACAGCAACAAGAATCTCAGAGGAAAGGCACTAAGGTTAAGGAAGGCTGGGAAAAACTTTTTTTTTTTTTGGTGGGGCACTAGGGTTAAGTGACTTGCCCAGGATCACACAGCTAGTGTCAAGTGTCTGAGGTTGGATTTGAACTCGGGTCCTTCTGAATTCAGGTCCAGTGTTCTCTCCACTGCGCCACCTAGCTGCCCCCCTGGGAAAGACTTCTTGCAGAAGATGGGACTCTAGCTGAGGGATGAAGGAAGCCAGGGAAGGCAGGAGGCCACCCATGGGCTAACATGGCATGGTCCATTATGTGGAGAGCAGACCAAGTCAGCTATGGAATGTCTGCACGGTCTCTAGTTCCTCTAAGTCCACTTTCATTAGGCATCATGGTGGCTTTTTTGGAAGCAGGCTCTTCAGCCTCTTCCTCATGACAAATGACATCAGGGTGCTCTTCACCTGCCCCTAAGGACTAGGCTCAGGGGCCAGTCCCCTGCTTCACCACCATAGTTGATCGAAACAAATCCCCAGATTGGCCACATTTAAAATGTGTGTCTCTCTCTGGATCTTGAACACATCATCTCTCTGTCAAGAGTTAGGGACTGTGTGTCACCTTCAGTCAGTCCTCTGGAATTACAGTCGTTGCATTGTTCAGAATCCTTAAGTCTCTCAAATTTGTTTTTCTTTAGAATGTCTATTTATGAATTTTGAAATTATTTGAAAGAACCCACCTGGAACGGGCAGCTGTTTCCATTGTTTGTACAGTTATTTCCATTCTTGAGACAATCTGGTAGGGGGTGGGGCATTGAGTTCTTGCTTAAATGCTGTTCATTTCTACATCTTTCTGAAGAACAGCAATTCTCCTTCCTTCAAAAGCGAACATTCAACATTCATTAAGGGTCTACTGTGTGCTAGGCACTGGGGATCTTTGTCCACAACAATGATTTCGCCAGTGCAAAGTAAGGAAACCCCTTCTACCAATGTAGGTCTCTGCATCCTATAGTCTTTTTTTTTTTTTTTTTGGCAGGGGAAATGAGGGTTAAGTGACTTACCCAGGGTCACACAGCTAGTAAGTGTCAAGTGTCTGAGGCCGGATTTGAACTCAGGTACTCCTGAATCCAGGGCAGGTGCTTTAACCACTGCGCCATCTAGCTGCTCCCCGCATCCTATAATCTTAAGAGAATTGTTGGAATGTTTGAGAGTTTAAGTGACTTGTCCAGGGTCTCATAGTTGGTATGTGTCAGAGCTGTGACTTGAAACCAGGTATTCCTGACTGAGACCAACCCTTTATCTGATACAGTGAGTTGTTTCTCTAGGTGCTGGAGATACAAGGATTTAATAAAATGACACAGTCTCTGCCTTCAATAAACTGACATTCTGACAGGCTAATATGACAAGTACACAGTGGGAAAAAATAGAATATAGGAAGGAAGGAAGAAGGAAAAAGGAAGCGAGGGAGAGAAGAAGGAAGGGAGGGAAGGTGGAAAGAAGGAAGGGAGGAAGGAAGGAAAGGAGGAAGAAAAGAAGGGCAGAAAGGAGGAAGGAAGGAAATAAGCATTTAAGTTTTGGGGGCAGCTAGGTGGTGCAGTAGATAGAACACACACCCTGGATTCAGGGGGACCTGAGCTCAAATCCAACCTCAGACACTTAACACTTACTAGCTGTGTGGCCCTGGGCAAGTCACAACCCCAATTGCCTCACCAAAAAAAAAAAAAGATAGCATTTAAGTTTTAAAGTTTAGTCATTTCAGTCACATGCAACTCTTTGTGACCCCATTTGAGGTTATCTTGGCAAAGATACTAGAGTGGTTTGCCTTTTCCTTCTGCAGCCCCTTTGACAGATGAGGAAATTAAGGCAAAGAGGGTTAAGTGACTTGTCCAGGGTCACCCAGTTAGTAAGTGTTTGTAAGGGGCTAAAATTCTAGCTAGTCTGTCTAAAATATCTAATGAGTGGTCACCAATAAATTATAAGCTTTAGCAAGAGTTAGACTTTTAAGCATTTATTAAGGAGAATAAGAATTTGGTGAAGAGAAAGAGAAGGGCCTAGATTTATCTATCTATTAAAGGAAGAGCGCATTTCTAGCTCCACTCTCCACCAGAGTCCTCACGAAAGAGAACGAGAGAGCCAGCCTCGCCCCTTCTTCCTCCCACAAGCAAACGTCACTTCCTGACGCCAAAGAAAAGTCACATGGCTTGCCGTCAGGCGCCTTCTCCTCATGGTGGAGCTTTCCTACAGTAGCTCTCCAGCAGGTGGCATCATTCCAATCATTACAGTCCCCACTTTGTTTCTTAAAAAAACGCAGGGCGTTTCCTTGAAACGGTCAAAAATAACAGAATATAATACCCTACGCTAACAAACAATATGTTAATAACAACATAGAAAAGGGAGAAAGGGGAAATTTTGTCCAGAGCTGGCAGTCCCTCATGAACCGGTGCTTTGACACTGGCCTGCAGAAGGAGGGCCTCTGCAGAGAATACATGTTACAAATGGTGTATATAATAACAGAAGGAAAAAAGAAAAACAACAAAATCAAACTGTTCATTTAAAGTCTTTGAAAGTCTTTTCTCAGATGATTCTTGGGACGTCCTCTGGGTATAGTCATGGAATGGAAATCTTTTCAGGGGTTGATGTGTGGATTCTGGTAATCAGCCAGAAAAATTTCCTACAAAATTGAGCTTAACACAACTTTAAAATAGCTTTGTCAATAATCAAATCAAACAATGAGAGTTCTTAAAAACATGTCTAAGGGAATTCAGAATCTTAGTTATTACACATGAAACATATAATAAAACAAAAATTGAAACATTCTCTAAAACTTAATATTACTATAGTCCCCCCTTGTGGAGGGTAAATTGAGAAGACAATTGCTGTGATATTAATTTTAAAAATAATTTTTATCTTTGTTTCATCACTTTTTGCATCATTTGCCTAATTATTCTCATGCCATTATGAGAAATTTAAAAATCTAATATAATTGGTAACAGATGTCAAGGCCAAATTCAACACTGTATTTATCATGACACCTGAGATAATTATGGAGGTTACCATAAAAGAACAGAGAAATGATGGGATATGAGCATTCCCATACTTGAGCAATATATACTGCCCATGCAGTATGCCAGGCGTAAAATAGGTGGATGGGATATACGTCCATGCCACTGAACATATTGGAGGAAACTGAGTCAGACTTAATCAGATGTATGGGATTGAGACTTCTATGGCATCATGTCTGAGGCTGGATTTGAACTCAGGTTTTCCATACTTCAGGCGCTATGCTCTATCTGCTTTGCCACCTACCTGCTCTACCTAGTTCCAGGCACTGTCTAAGTATTTACAAATACATTATCTCATCTGATCCTCACAACAACTGTGGGGGTAGATGCTGTTATAATTTCCATTTTACGGTTGAGGAAACTGAGGCAGACAGAAGTTCAGTGATTTGCCCAGGGTCACACAGTTAGTAAATATCTGAGTCTGGATTTGGGCTCAGATCTTTATCCACCAAGCCAAGCAGGGATAAACATGAGCAAAGAAAAGATCTAGGCAAAGTTCTTTTGGAAATTTTGAGAGGGGGAAAAACCCTCAAATGAATGAAAAGAATAAGCATTTGTTAAGTTTTTACTGTGTGCCAAATACAGTGTTAAGTGCAGGGGATACAAATACAAAAGCAAAGTATGTCCCTTTAAAAGAATTTACAGGGGGCAGCTAGGTGATGCAGTGGATAGAGCACCAGCCCTGGAGTCAGGAGTACCTGAGTTCAAATCTGGCCTCAGACATTTGACACTTACTAGCTGTGTGACCCTGGGCAAGTCACTTAACCCCAACTGCCTCACTAATTAAAAAAAAAAAAAGCATAAAAGAATTTACATTGGGGCAGTAGGTGGCACAGTGGATAAAGCACCGGCCCTGGATTCATGAGTACCTGAGTTCAAATCTGGCCTCAGACACTTGACACTTACTAGCTGTGTGACCCTGGGCAAGTCACTTAACCCCCATTGTCTTACCAAAAAAGGGAAGAATTTACATTTTAATGGGGGAGACTGTAGTCGCAGGGCTGGGGGTGGGAGTCTGGAAAGTTATTGGATGATCAATTGGCACAGCCCAATCCAGGAACAATGGTAGAGTTGATTTAATCATGGCTCGGGGTGACACAATTAGAAAGGGTGTGGTGAGTATGTATGTGTCTGTCTGTGTCTGTGTCTCAGTGTCTGTGTCTGTGTGTAGGGCACCCTCCAGGCAGAATGGTAGTTGGCACTGTTGAGGAGGGGGCCAGAGAGGAAAGAGTTAAATGAAGCATGGCTTGGGCTGAAATGGAGTTCCGGGAAAGGGAGTCACCGGGGAGGAGATGGAAGTCCCAGGGGAACAGTCTGTTTAAGACTGGTCTCTGCTGGTGTGGGCAGCCACTCAATGCTCTCCCTTCAGAGTTCTAGAGGTACCCCTGAGTATTAGGGAGTATCTTTAAGGATCGAGTTCTCTTTCCTGCTGTTCTCCTGGAGTTAATTGCCAGGGATTAGTGCCAATTAACATCGATTAGCTTTTACTAAGGAATACTTGTAAGGAAAATAGAGCAAGAACAGAAATTCCCAGGCATTTCCTCCCTAGCACCCGAGGGCACACTCTCCCTTACACCACCTCAGTCCCTGGGAAGAATAGGGGCAAACTTAATCAGGGCTTACTTCCAAATGCTATATAGCTGATAAGGTAATAGGGACAACAACAACAATGGCTAACATCACTTACTATGTTGCCAAGAAAACTGAGGCAGAGAGCGGTTAAGGGACTTACCTAGGGTCACACCGCTAGTGAATGTCTGTGGGTAGATTTGAACCCACTCCAGGCCTGGTGCTCTGTTACCACATCCTCTCAGCTTCTGGGTCCCATCAATCAATGGGTTGCATCTCCTAGGCTATTCTGCAGGGTCTCTGCTGCCGCCACCCCTGTGCTCTGTCTTGAACAAATCCTGATGCAGACTGACTCCTGGAGCCCTTCAAACGATGCTCCTCGGTTCCTGCTCAATGGCCAGTCAGAAGCCCGTCCTGTCAGCACATAGTGGAAGGACCAGAACCAGATGCAGGTCAGTGTAGGCTCTGCATCGGGCAGCCACTGCGCCTTCTCGTGCCTTCCCAGAAGCAGGCTCCCCAACCTGCTCCAAGTGGGATAGAGCTTGCTGGGCATATCCTGAGGGTGGGAGCTCCCACTGGCCAAGTTCCTGTTATGCTGATTGTCTGCACCTATTGAGGTTCAGATGGGCTCCTCCAACAGACCATGAGCTCCTTGTGGGCAGGGACCATGTTTTTGACTTTCTTTGTATTCCCAGGGCTTAGCACAGGGCCTGACACATAGTAGGCACTTAATAAATGCTTGTTGGACAGAAACTTTTTTGTTTTGTTTGGGTTTTTGCAGTGACTTGCCCAGGGTCACATAGCTAGTAAGTGTCAAGTGTCTGAGGTCGGATTTGAACTCAGGTCCTTCTAAATCCAGGACCAGTGCTTTATCCACTTCACCACCAGCTGCCCCCTGGACAGAAACGTTTTCTGCAGGGTGGGAGGTGCACAGGCAGATGGGCATCATTTTGGGGCTTCCCTATACCCATAAGTGAAACACTGAGACACGAGCCCAGAGACTCCTTCTGACCAGATCAAAAGCTACAGCCTAAAAGGCCTGTGAAATACCAGCTTATCTGCAGCAGTTCAGGGGCACTGGGTTCTCCTTGCCAGCTTCCCTCACCTGTTGTGCATCAGGCACAGCCAAGCATTACCAGGAAAACGACTTCAGCTTCATTAGTGCTGATGCCACCTGGAACTCCCCTGGGCTAGCGTCCCCAAGCCCTGGTTGACAGCAGAGGCACCAGGGCAGCCAAAAAGCTTGTTTTTACTTTATTGTATTTTTCAATTAATAATCATTTGTTTTCTCTCCCTCTCATTCCTCACTCCAATGTAAAGGAAAAAAAGAAAATCCTTGTAACCCAATATGCAGAGTCTAGAGAAACACGTTCCCATGTTGGCTGTGTTCTAGAATGTCATCTCATTGTGCGCTGAGTCCATCCATCACCTGTCTGGCAGGGGGAGGGGAGCGGGCTTCATGGTGGGCTGATCACTGCATGGATTTGAGACCTTGAGTTCTTCAAAGTCTTAACCATGTCATATTGTATAAATTGTTCTGGTTCTGCTCATTTCTACCTGCATTGGTTCGTGTAAGTTTTCCAAGGTTTCTCTAGACTCATCTCTTTGATAATTTCTTTTGAAACAAACATTTTCATTTTATTTTCCAGTTCCATGTAAGGGTAGTTTTCGACATTCATTTTCATAAGATTTAGAGTTCCAAATTTTCCTCCCCCCTCCACAAGATCGCAACCAGGTTATATATGTACAATCCACAAGTGTTCTTTTTATCAGTTCTTTCTATAGGGGTGCATAGTAAGCTTCCTCATTGGTTCCTTGGGATTGTCTTGGTCTTTGATCATTTCTTATGACACAGTAGTATTCCATGCCATTCATATACTGTTATTTGTTCTGCTATTCCTTAATCGGTGGGCGCTTCCTCAATTCACAGGGTTTTGTGTCATATTTTTGTATGTATAGGAACTTTTCCTTCATTGGAAACTAAGTCAATTCAATTCAACAATCATGTCTTGTTGTTCAGTCATTTCAGCTATGTCCAACTCTTCGTGACCCCATTTGGGGTTTTCTTGGCAAAGATGCCTGAGTGGTTTGCCATTTTCTACTCCAGCTCATTTTCCAGATAAGGTAAACTGAGGTCACACAGCTAGTAAGAATCTCAATTTAGATTCGAACTCAGGTCTTCCTGACTCCAGGCCCTGCACTCTACCCACTGAGCCACCTACATATGAGGTGGTGCCACAGTGCACAGAGCACCAGGCCTGGCTGGAGTCAGGAAGACACATCTCCTTGAGTTCAGATCTGGTCTCAGACACTTGCTAGCTGTGTGATCCTGGGCAAGTCACTTAACCATGTTTGCCTCAGTTTCCTCATCTGTCAAATTAGCTAGAGAAGGAAATCTTTGAAGAGAAAATCCCAAATGAGGTCATGAAGAGTTGAACGAGGCTGAACGAGAAAACCCTCTAGCACTGTCGGTATCAATATCAGTCATTATTAGCATTTGCTATGCTCACAACCTTCCTGGGCCAAGTTCCAGTGAAAAAACCAACCAAACAAACAGCACCTAAATTGGAAATTAATTACTCCTAGAATTCTCCCTGTACACTGTTATATAATTGGTTTGTTGGTCTTGCCAAGTCTGGGGACATTTGCTTCAGAAAGGCACTGAGTGAACAAAGCCCTACTGAGCAGCTGGGGGCAGCCTGTGTTTCTCAGGCGTGGGCGTAGGGGCCCACGGGGAGACCTGGCTAAGAGAACTTTCTTCTCCAGACTCACAGATTGGTGGGATTAGACTCAGGAGAGGCCTCCCAGGGCAGCCCATCCCCCAAAGGGATGGGCACTGTAAACATACCTGACCAATCTGCACATGGCCAGCCTCCCCAAGGGGAGCTCCAGTGAAAGGAAGCCCCCCACTTTCCCAGGGGGCTCATCCCACTTTGGGACGGCTTGGATCCTTGAGTTCTTTCTCATTTCAAACCAAAATAGCCACTTGGCCACTTCCCCCCATTGTTCTTGGGGCAAGATGTAAGGTCTAATCTTTCCTCCAAGGGACAGACCTTCAAATGTTTGAGACTTCCTCCTTGGTCTTCTCTTCTAAACACCCCTGGTTCCTTGCCCTCATCCTCATATAGCATGGATCCCAAACCCTTCCCATTCTTGGTTACCTCTTCAGACGCTTCCTGGCTTCTCCATGTCCTTCTTACACTGTGACCCCCTAGAACTGAACACAACCCTTCAGATGAAGTCCAGTGGGACTTCCATGTCCTTATTCCTGGAAGCCATACCTCTCTTTATTTCTCTTAAGAATGCCTTGGTTTTTTTTGCTAACTCATATTGAGCTTGAAGTATACTAAGAGCCCCAGATCGTCTTCAGAATTGTTGGCCAGCCATCTTTTACTGGAAAGGTGGAGTTTTTGAACCTGAGTGCAAGACTTCCCACTGACCCCTAGTACACTTCATCTAATTAGATCCAGCCCAACACTCTGGCCTTTCAGGATCTTTCTGGATCATGACTCAGTTATCCATGGTCTTCCTTAGATACCCTACAGATTGGTTTCATCCTCCAATTTTTTTTTTTAATGGGGCAATGGGGTTAAGTGACTTGTCCAGGGTCACACAGCTAGTGTCAAGTGTTTGAGGCCGGATTTGAACTCAGGTACTCCTGAATCCAGGTCAGGTGCTTTATCCACTGCGCCACCTAGCCGCCCCACCATCCTCCAATTTGATGTGCATCTATGCTTTTGTCCAAGTCATTGATACAAACAGCCCAAGGCCAAGCACCTGTCTGGGAAGGAAGGAGGGGCCTAAGCCTTTGGGCCTGGCTGAGTCCATCTCCTCTCCTTTACCTGCCTCCCACCCATTTGGAGAAAGATACTCTAGCTTTCAAGGATCTGAAGGCTATTGGACTTTCCATCTCCCCACTGACATCCTAATGGTGCCCAGACCAACAGACAACAGTGTCTGTATCAGGCAGACAAACTGGATGGATTTACCACAACTGAGGGGACTTTCTTGGGTGCCCCACAAATGAGAGAAAAGGACTTTCCATCGGCTGTGCGACTACTACAAGAGCTAAGCTTATAGAGCACCGGCCCTGGAGTCAGGAGGACCTGAGTTCAAATCCGGCCTCAGACACTTAACACTTCCTAGCTGTGTGACCCTGGGCAAGTCACTTAACCCCAATTGCCTCACTAAAAAATTAAAATAAAACAAAACAAAAAACCCCAGATGTTTGGGGGGATGTTTTGTACTGACAGGGCTTACTGTACCCCTTTAGTAAATACCCTGTTCTAAAGAACTACATACGATCTACCTCCAGGGAAAGAACTGATATTGATGGAACGGATCAGGGCATGCTATTTTTGAAATTCTTTCATTAAGTGATAAATATGGTGATGTTTTCCATGATGATTTATCTATAACCCTCATGAGATTATTTACCACCTTGGGGAGGGGGCAAGGGAGGGATAGAGGTTGGAATAGAAAAATATAAACAAAAATATTTAATCTGGAAAGGTGGGGGAGGGGTATGCTGGGAAGGGTACGGGTGGTATATATGTATTTATACACACACACATATATGTTGTGCATTTATGAGTTATTTAGGTACTTATATAATTATATTTAAACAAATTTGTCATATGAATTGATACATATTTGTTATTTAAGGAATTAAAATACTAAGTTATATGTATTAGAATATATCTAGGTATATGTAAATCTAACAATGTAGAAAATTTACATTATATATGTGTCTTTCTGTATATTGTTTGATATATGTATAAAATATAATTATATACCACAAATAAAATAAACATTTTTTAAAAAAAGAATTACTTAAGGTTGGCTAAGTTCTCAACTGATAACCTTAGTGGTGGGTGAGGAAGCCCACTGGTGGGGGGGTCAGTGCCAGAACTAGTGAATCACTCCTGACAACATAGGGGTACCCCCCAACTCTGATGGGGAGATGTAGCCAAGTGCTGAGGACCCCAGGACTTGTCTGTGAGATTAGGAGTTGGGTCAAGACTCCCTAGAACTTACACGGGCTATGTTTATAATAGGGAATTACCAGTTGGCCAACTGACTGGAATAGAAACACCAGTGAGGAATTGGAGATTTGAAGTAACTTGTCTAAAATCACCCAGCAAGTTGGTGGTGGAGTCAAGACTTTCAGAGAAATCATTTTGAGCAGAAAGCAAACTCCTAGCTCAGCAGACTCATTTTACAGATGGGGAAACTGAGGCCCAGAGAAGTGACTGGCTCAAGGCCACACAGCCTGTCAGAAGCAGAACCAGGACTTGAACCCAGGTCTTTTGACCCTCTATCCAATACTTTCCCCATTGGTGCCTTCCCTCTAAAGTCTCCTGGACACTATTGGTATGCATGTATTTATGTGAATAGAGTCTGCCCCGTTAGAACATAAAATCCTTGAGGGCAGGGTCTGAATTTGCCTCTCTGTATCCTGGGCACTCAGCACATAGTATGTATCTGGCACATAGTAGGTGCTTAATAAATGCTTGCTGATTGACTGCTAAGCCAGGATTCTGTGAAGCAGACCCAGTACAGCTTAGCACCTCCCAGGAAGCTTAGGCTCATACTAGGGTGTGAACCCTTTGAGGTAAGCATGACACCACCCCCAAGCCCTTATGCATCAGGCTAGGCCTTCTCAGACCCCACTGAACTTCCTTGCTTTACCCGGGGATCACTGAGTACACCCCAACAGGAGAAAGCTGAGGGCAGCCACGCCCACTTATAAAAGGGCTAATTCAGCAGAACTCATTCTCTCCTCAGGTGAGAGAGAGTCATGGCACCAGATGATAACCTCCCGAGCCCCCATCATACCCTACTGCCCAGGATACCATGTGTCCCAGAACACACAGAAAACACTGACAGAACCGAACCAGAGGCGGGTTTCACAGATAATTCACATCCTATTTATTTGTAGGTTCTCAGAACAGATGTAGCCCAAGTCGAGTCTCAAATGCCACGAATGCGTCACATGCAGCATCTGACCGAGCCTTCTCCCCGCTGGGGGCTGCTGTCCATGGAGAGCACAGATCGGTTCCCCTCAGTCTCAAGCCCAGGTCTGGCGCTGACAGCTATTCCTCCTCATACTTGTGCTTTATGTGCTTCCAGAGTTTCTGCATTGGGAAAACAAAGGCCACAGACTTGAAGGCCCAGCCCTTTCTTTGGGACGAGGGACTGATGACCTTATTTCCCACCATCACCCCCCCCATCCCTCCCACCCGAGGGAGTCTGTCCAATCCAAGGGCCCTCAATCTTCCCCTGAAGAGGAGATATTTCTGATGTCCCCAAAGTCTGATCGCTGATGTGCCCCATCTCCCAGTCACAGGAAGGCATCGCTGGTGGCAGGGGCAGTGAAGCCTGTAGGAGCATGCGGGATATGCGGAGTCAGGCTGACCCTCTAGGAGACATGGGATTCCACAGGCCCTGCTCCCTCAGGAGTTATGGGACTTCAGGCAAGTCTCTTGTGGACTTTTTCCATGCTAAAAAACGGGGAGGGCCCCCCGCTGGACTACGGGATCTCTTAGGTAACGTTCACTTCAAAGTTCCTTTGATTCAAATGCTCCTTGACTCATTCTGAGGACCGCTGGCCCAGGGAAGCTCCCCGAGCGGGGGAAGCCTCCCATTCTTGGGTCTCCCTGACCCTAACTAAAGGAGTCTCTCCAGCTACTCCTCGGGGCAAAGTCTAACTCACCCTATTACTGGCTGGAGCTGAAAGGGACCTTCATGGTGACCCTCTCATTTTACAGAGGCCCAGGGAGGGAGGTTCAAACACTATCGATAAGTGTTCCCAAGCAGGAGGCACAGGGGGCACAAAGCCAATGTGTGTGTGTGTGTGTGTGGGGGGGGGTGTCCACCTGTCCAGGAGTCCTTCCCTGAGGCCCCTGTTGTTGGGGTGCCTCCTCCTCCCCCCAAATTAGTTTGTATGTATATACTGCACCTGTGCTTGTCATCTGTGGGTGCGGGGTCTCCCCTTATCAGTCCCCCGCTCTCTGCCTCAGTTTCCCCCCGATGTAAAATTGGGGGTTGGTCTAAATGGGCTCCAATGTCCTTTCTGCTCTGCCCCCCCCGTTGGGTGACGTTCCCTGCTATGTGCCTCAGTTTCCCCTTATGTAAAACAAAGGTCAGAGCCTGGCCTCCAAGCTCCTTCCCAGCTCTATGACCTTATGACCTGGGCAAAGGCATTGGTCAATCTGTGCCTCAGTTTCCTTGTCTGCAGAATCAGAAGCTTGAACCCGATCACACGGGGTGGGGTCCATACGAGATGGCCCGCACCCCTCCCGTCCCCCTATCCCCCAGCGCCAGGATCAGTCAGTCCCCCGGCCCGGACCCGGGTCGCGCCCTCCCGAGGCCCAAGGTCAGGGGGCCGCTAGGCCCCGCCCCCGCCCTCACCCCGTGGTTGATGCTGTCGTAGATGGCGTCGCCGCCCTGGTCGAAGGCTCGTTCGAAGAACAAGACGCCCACAGCGATGGTGAGCGCGAAGGTGGACGACCTGCGGAAGAAGAGCGAGTACACTTTGCCGAGCATCGTCGGGGACGCCATCTCTCGCCGGCCGGCCTTGCCCGCTCCTGCGTCTGCGTCTGCGCCCGCGCCCGCGCCTGCGCCTCAGTCTTCTCCTCGCGGGGAGGGGCAACTTCCTCGCGTGAAGCTTCACGGGGCTTGTAGTTTCCCTGGAAGTTCGAAGTCCTTTGCTCTTTCCTCCCTACAATCTTCAGGTCTCAAATTTCGCTAGAAAGCCCTGTCCTACCATCTGTATATATATGTCGGTCCATTCGTAGGCTTAAAACTTTTTTTATTCGCCTGCACACGCTCGCTAGGAGTGCTCGAACTACATATCCCAAAAGGCAGCATGGATCTTTAGGACGCCTTTTTCTTCCCCTCCCCCTCAGGTTCACAGGACCCAAAGGCTTCTGGGAACGGCGGCTTGGCCCCAGGCTGAAAACGAGGGACGGACTACGATTCCCAGAGAGCACCGCGCGAGGAGTGGGCGGGACGGCGACACCAGGTAAAGGTACTGACGCGAGGGCGCGCGACGGGAGAGTTGATATTCCCTTCCCCTGCTCCAGTGGGCACTTGGGCTCGTCCTGGCGGGTCCTGGGCTGGAACGCGGAGCAAACCATCGCACTGGAGGGGAGACGCGCTCCCGGAGCGTCTGGAGCGGAAGCCTGAACGCCCTCGGGGCAGGGAGGTAAGACGGGAGCTTGGGCCCCCTACTACCGACCGTCACAAGCGACGCTTTAAAGGCGGCAGAGCGCCTGAGGTCCATCTAGCGAGGGGCAAACTGAGGCACAGAAAGGACTAGGGATGAATAAATGACCAAAAAATCGACTCCTTAAGCGCCCACTGGGTATCGAGCGCGGGGGATACAAATAACAGAAGCAAAGACCGGGCCTGCTCTCTTGGAGCTTACTTTCCAACGGGAAATGACATCACAGGGTGACCTGCGAGGGCTTAGGCAGAAGGACCAGAAAGGCAGTCGGTTGTTGACACGCCCCATCCAGGGACACTGACGGAGGCGATTACACGGGGCTAGTTGACTCGACCAGGGTTAACACAGTTAGGAAGTGTCAGAGGTGAGATTCAAACTCTGCTCTTCCAGACCCTGCTGAGCAGCTGGCTCTGGAGTCAGAGGATCAGGGTTCCAATCTGTGCTTTGAAACTTAACCGGAAAATTCGCTTCCCCTCTCTGGCCCTCGGTTTCCTTTTCTATAAAATGATGGCTTCTGAGCTCCAAGTCTGATTCTATCCATTTCTGTCTCTACTTCCATCTCTACCAGTCTGTGTCTATACCCATATTGACGTCCATATCTATGCTTATATATATACATATATACACATATATATACATATACATATATATATACACATATATACATATATATATATATATATATATACACTTATACACACGCACGCACACACACATACACACCTCTCTCCTGAGTTCTTGTATCTCTGTTGGACATCTCTCTCTCTCTTCCCCACCCCCCTTTCTCTCTTTCCCTCCTCCTCCCCGCCTCTCTCTTTTTCTATCTCTCTCTTTCCCCCTTCCCCCTTCTCTCTCTTCTCTCTCCTCTCTCTCTCTCTCTCTCTCTCTGGATGGCCCATAGCTATCTCAAATTCATCATCTTCCCCCATACCCTGGCCCTTCTTTCAGACTTCCTGGTTTTTTGAGCATTGTCAGGCCCCCTAGAGATGACTCCCCCATCTCCCCAACAAGCCCCTAGAAAGATCCATCTGCCCGGTTGCCTCTTCTTCCTCCCCACCCACTGCCTTCTGAAGCCTTCTGCCTCTGCCTGGCTGAAAATACTCTCTCCAGCTGCCACCAGTGATCTGGGGAGCACTCAGTCCTCCCTTTCCCTCTGCTTTCCATCCTCCCTCAGCTTTGGTGCTCCTCTGACTGGCTTTGACCTCCCTTTGCCCTCAGGTCATACCTTTCCTGATCCCCAAGGGGCTGTCCTTGGCCTCTGCTCTCTGTTCCCCTGGTGATCCAGTTAGCTCCCGGGGTCCAGTTATCATGGCTTCACATCCCATCCCATCCTAACCTCATTCCTGATGTGCTGGGCTCACATCAGTCCTGGGCTTGGGTGTGAATCCAGGCTCTGCCTCTCACTCCCTCAGGTGAAATGATTTAACCTCCCTGGGCCTCAGTTTCCTCTTCTGTAAAAAGACACTCGGCCTGGATGTGCTTTGAAGGCCCTTCTGGCTCTAAATCTGGGCCCAGTGAGTCTTTTCTGCTCTGGTGCTTCACAGAAGCAGAAGGGGAGGCCCAAGGGCGAATCACATCCCTCTCCTGCCCTCCCTCTTCAGGGCGGATCCTCACGCCCTCCCAGGAGGCACAAATCCATTTGTGATTCCTTCCTCTAGGGGCAAGTTCCCCCCACCCCCATGGTTCCGTATCTTCTGGATGCTCTTTCTCAAGTCACTTCTCAAAGGTCTTTACGTCATGGGAGCCTCCATTGCCCTTTGGGTCACTCACAACTCGAATCCTTTGAAGCTTTTGGTTTTTCAAGACCTGGGGCATCCCTGGGAAGATACTTGTGTGGACGTCTACACGCTGCTTTAGATGACTCATGGTAGTAACAGCTGTTGTTCCTATAAGTCTTCCATGTTTACAAAGCCTTCTTCCCCATGAACGATCTTTCATCCTCACAACAGCCCTAGAAGGTTGATTATTGTGGCTCCATTTTATAGCTGGGAAAACTGAGACCGGGATAGGTGGAGGGAATAGCCCAGGGCTAGTAAGCGCCCGAGGTCTGAGGGCAGGATTTGAATCCGGAGGTAGCACTCTGACAAAACGAGGGGCTTAGTCTGGAAGGGAAGCAGTGAGTTCTAGTGCAAAGAACCATGGATTCCAAGTCAGGTTTGGCCAGGACCTCAGCAGCCATACAGTACGACCCATCACCACACTGCAATTCCCTCTCCTACACTCCCACTCCCCAATACTGAATAGGGTGCTGTACTGGGAGTCAGGAAGGAAGGGCTTATTAAGTGCTTACTGTGCTAAGGGAAGGGGTACAAATAAGACATTCCGGGCTCTCCAGGAGCTCCCATCCTAATGAGGACCATAACTCATAGAAAAGGCTTCAGCTACAAGTTAGAGGGAAAGGTCCCAGGGTGCTTAGGGGCAGGGGCAAGGCAGAGGGTGATGCCTCTTCCTTGATGTCATCTCTGGTAAAATTGTATCCGTTTCTGATGTTGGCCCATATGACAACACCAGGCGCTTTGTGGCAAAAGCCTTCTGCCCAGGGTCTTTAGCCACTGTGGCTTCGGGAACAGGTCCAGGCTTTATCTCCCTCAGTGTTTTGCAGGATGCTGGCTGGGGACGCTGGGCTGGAAGCCCAGCTGTTCCCTAGGGTTCAGGGTCCTGGGGCTGTCTCCATTAGGGTGTGGGGGGATTGTGGTGGTCAGGATGGTAATGGGGTCTCTGATGTGCCTGGCCTGTATGAGGCAGTGGGTGGGGGTGGCTGGCCCCTTCTTCTCCAAAGACCTGATTCAGATCCCACCTGAGAGCTTTAGTAGCCAAGTCACTTCCCTCCTCTACCCTTAATTTCCTTATCTGTGAAATGAGGAAATTGGATTAGACGGGGGTGGGGGTGGGGGCAGGGTCGGGGGCTCATGAGAACAACCACAGCCAGCAGGTCTTGAGCACCTTCCAGGTTAAGGAAGGGGTGACTCCCTGACCCCAGGGGGCCCTGCCTTTGTTGGACCACCCATCATGTCTTCTTCTGCCTCTGAGGCTAAGCAGAATGAAGCCAATTCTTTGGCCCCAAGATGGCCTTCAGACGCTTGCAAGGCAAAGTGACCGGCTCCCAGGAACCTCCTGCCCCTCTTCTTCATGCTGGCTCATCAGAATCCACCCATCCCCAAATACTCTGCTCAAAACTGGACGTGATTCTCCAAAACAGCAACAAACATTGATTAAGTTCCTGTTGTATTCAGAGCCCTGGGCCAGGGCGCAGGGCTAGCTACAAATAGGAACTAAGACAAGGTTTCTGCCCCTTTAAGGAGGGGAATAAGGAATCTGGAACTAGTTACAGAACTAGCATGGGTGCTGGGGAGGGCTGCTGAATTGTAGGCAGCTCTGTTACTTGTCGCCTGTGTGACCTTGGCCAAGTCACTTCTGCTTGTCAGGCTTCGGTTTATTCTCCAAATAACCCTGGTGGCTTTACTGCCTGCTGCCTCCGTGACCTTGGTCAGGGCACATCCCCCCACTGGGCTTCATTTCCCTTCTTTGTGAAATGAAGGGGTCGTCCTAGATCAGTGGTTCCCAACATGGGGCCCCCATACCCCTGAGACCCTTTCAAGGGAGCCCACAAGGTCAGAATGGTTTTCATTATGATTCTATGACTTCATTGCCCCCCCCCCCACTTGCCTCCTACTCATCTCTCTGAGGCCAGCATTTCTTCGTAGACTTCAGCCAGAACAATGAGTCACAACAGGTTGAATGTAGACATACATATAGATAGGAGAGTCCAGCTGTCTCCTGGTAAGCCGGATATTAAGGAGAGTTGTCAAAATGATGTACAACAATGCCACTCTTCCTGCTGAATTATTTCGGGTCAAATATAGGTGTTGCCATTAAAAATACATTATGTTGGGGCCAGCTAGGCAGTGCAGTGGATAAAGTACCGGCTCAGGATTCAGGAGGACCTGAGTTCAAATCTGGCCTCAGCCACTTGGCACTTACTAGCTGTGTTACCCTGGGCAAGTCACTTAACCTTCATTGCCCCACAAAAACCAAAAATACATTATGTTAACAGTTATTTATCCTGGTTATTTTTAGAGAATTAAATATTTTTTTTAATTTATAGGTTTTCATTTCTAATAGGATAAATATCAATAGAACACATAGAGACCAAAGCTCTTTGGGTGGAGGGAGTCGTCAGTACTTTTTTTTGGGGGGGGGAGGTAATTGGGGTCAAGTGACTCGCCCAAGGTCACACAGCTTGTAAGGGTCAAGTGACTGAGGCTGGATTTGAACTAGGGTCCTCCTGAATCCAGGGCTGGTGCCTTGTCCACTGTTCTATCTAGCTGCCCCGTCAGTCATTTTTAAGAGTGGGAGGGGATCCTGAGACCAAAAGTTGGAGAACCGATGGCCTAGATGAGGGCCCTTCCAGCTCTAATTCCCATGACCCCATTATAAGACCCCAAGCCAGCTGACCCAAGTGGATGCCGAGCAGACAGTCAAGTACAACACGAGGTGTCCTGGTTACAAAGCAGGCTGAGAAGGGGGCTTCTGGGAGGAGCAGACAAGTGAAGGGGCTGGGAGGGTTGGAGAGCACATTCCCAGCCTAGGAAGCAGCCTCTAGGCTTGGCCTGGGTCTGGATTCCCCCTTGGCACCTCAGTTTCTTTGACTGTTTAAAGAGGGTCTCTGGTCCTATTCAGTTGGAACAGCTGTGATTTCTAAAGTTCCTTTTAGCTCTGAGATTCTATAAATGTGTCTTGGGCCCAAGTCCCGCCCATGGCAAAGCCTCACCTTTCTGTGCCTCTGGCAACTCTCCAAGCTGGTCAATTGCAAAAAGGATGCTAACCTGCCCACATGGACGGAGTATTTCCACCTGGGAAATCTACAGTAATGAAATCCCAAGTCTAGTTCTAAACCTTCCCGTGTCTGTGCAGCCATTTCATAGGCCCCTTCCTCTTTGGTCTTCGGCACACTTTTGCATCCTGCAGAGGCCTGAAGCAAGCTAGGAGGGGTAGAGGTGGGTGTGGGGTGGGAAGAATTCTTCACTTCCAGCCAAAAGACCCCCACTCAGATCCTTTTTACTTTTTTTCTCCAGTTCCAGGTACAACATTTTTAACATTCTTTTTTTTTTTAATTTTGAGTTCCAAATTCTCTCCCTCCCCTCTCCCTGAGATGGCAAGCATATAGGTTACACATGTGCAGTTATGCAAAACATTTCCATATTAGTCATGTTGTGAAAGAAAACAGACCAAAAAAGAAAAAACCCCAAGAAAAATAAAGTAAGTTTAAAAAAAATATTCTTCAATCCGTATTTAGACTCCACCATTTATCTCTCTGGAGATGGAGAGCATTTTCTACCATGAGTCCTTTGTAATTGTCTTGGATCATTATATTGCTGAGAATAGCTGAATCTTTCACAATTGAGCTTTCTTACAATATTGCTGTTACTGTGTACAATGTTCTTTTGGTTCTGCTCATTTCACTTTGCATCAGTTCATGTAAGTCTTTCCTGTTTTTTTCTGAAAGCATCCTGGTTGCCATTTCTTATAGCACAATAATATTCGATCACAGTCACATATCATAACTTTCCAGCCATTCCCTAACTGATGGGCATCCCCTCAATTTCCAATTATTTGCCATCACAAAAAGAGTGGCTATAAATGTTTTTGTATACAGAAGTCCTTTTCCTTTTTAAAAAAAATTTTTTTTTGGTATACAGATCTAGTAGTGGTATTATTGCGTCAAAAGGCATGCACAGTTTTTAGCCCTTTGGGCATAATTCCGAATTGTTCTCCAGAATGGTTGGATCAGTTCACAACTCTACCAATAGTGCATCAGTGTCCCAATTTTTTCCCATGCCTTCCAACATTTGCCATTTTCCCTTTTTATCATATTAGTCAATTTGATAGATGCGAGGTGGTACCTCAGTTGTTTTAATTTTCATTTCTCTAATCAATAGTGATTTAAAGCATTTTTTCATATGATTATAGATAGCTTTGATTTCTTCATTTGAAAACTACCTATTCATATCATTTGACCATTTATCAATTGGGGAATGACTTATTTCTTATACATTTTACTCAGTTCTCTATATATTTTATAAATGAGACCTTTATCAGAGAAACTTACTGTACATTCCCCCCCCCCAAGTTTTCTGCTTTCTTTCTAATCTTGGCTGCATTGCTTTTGTTTGTGCAAAGACTTTCTGATTTCATGTGATCAGAGTTATCTATTTTACATCTCATAATGCTCTCTATCTCTTGTTTGGTCACAGACTCTTCCCTTATTCATAGATCTGATAGGTAAACTATTCTTTGCTCCCCTGATTTGCTTATGAGAATATTCTTCATGTCTAAATCACGTACCATTTTGACCTCATCTTGGTATACAGTGTGGGATGTTGGTCTGTACCTTGGTGTTGTTGTTTAATCAGTCAGCTAGTCGTGCATGACCCACTTTGGGGTTTTCTTGGCAAAGATACTGGTGTGGTTTTGCCATTTCTTGTTCCAGCTCATTTTACAAAGGAGCTTTCCAGTTTTCTCCCCATTCAAATCTTTGAATGTTCCTAGACTCAAATGTTGATGACAGTGATAATAAAGAGCAGAAATACTCCAGTGGAGTTGTCATCGCATCCATTTGGAAGTTCCCTCCAACAGTGCCATTCCAGGTCCATCCTTTGCCCTTCTTGTCCGGGCCCTCCCTGAGCCACAACACAAAGGGTCCAGTCCCTGTGGGGGTCATGGCATCACAAATCCTATTAGCTTTAGTTAATAGGCACCACCAAGTCATGGAGTCCAATCCTCCCATTTTACAGACAAGGAAAGTGAGACCCAGGGAAGAAAAGTGACTTGCTCATGTCACATAGTTAGCAAGTGTCTGGGGCAGGATTTGAACCCTAGCCTTCTTTCTAAATCCTGCTCTCTCTCTAGTCTACCACAGAGGCCCTTCTTGCTATGCTCTGAACAGCAGTCATGCTGACGAATAATTTGCCTTTCTGTAGGACTTAGTTCACGGTCTTGAGAGAGGGAGGCTAGAAGTCACCTTCTAATCTAGTCTGCCTCCTCCATGCTCCGCACGTAACGAACAGCCAAGCCAAGGTCATCTCCGCTGCAGTGTGGGGAGCGATGACTCACTTTTTCTGCCCCCGTAAAAGTGGGCCTTGTTACACATCGCTTCCCGCAGAAGACCATAGCGAATCATCCCAATTTAAATAGGGGAGGAATTTGAGAGATGATGCCATATATGGGCCTCCTGTTCAAGATGGGGAAACTGAGGTCTGTAGAGAGAGGAAGTGATTTCCCCAAGCTCTCAGTTAGTGGCAGAGCCCAAGACTCGAACCCAAGCCTCTTGAGTTATACTCTGGTGTTCTTTCTTTCTTTCTTTTTTTTGTGGGGCAATGAGAGTTAAGTGACTTGCCCAGGGTCACACAGCTAGTAAGTGTCAAGTGTCTGAGGCCGGATTTGAACTCAGGTCCTTCTGAATACAAGGCTGGTTCTTTATCTACTGTGCCACCTGGTTGCTCCTCTAGTGTACACTCTCTCTCTCTCTCTCTCTCTCTCTCTCTCTCTCTCTCTCTCTCTCTCTCTCTCTCTCTCTCTCTCACACACACACACACACACACACACACACACACACACACACACATTATCATATCACATCACACAGGGTCTGAGCAGGGAATCTACCCGGGGTCTCTTACTCCTTTCCTTGTCTAGAAGTTTTTTGGGGCCACGCCAGATACTTGGGCTGATGCTTTTAATCATTGTTCTCAGAACCAAGGCTCTGTGGACGACAGCCTGCCTGAGCCCTGAGCCCAGCGGGGTGAGGGGCCAGTACTTTCCCCCACTTCCCTCTCTAGGAGGTACAGAACTTACTTTAGCCCTTTCCTCTTCATGAGGCTCTGAGCAGAGTCTGCTGTTAGCCTGCGGTTTTTGTTTACAAGAGGTTGGCCTGAGTCAGATGTATCCTGTGTGTCTTTGGACAAGTCCCTCGACCTCTCTGTTCTTCAGTCTGCCATCTGTTTCTTCACACAGTGGGGAGCAGGCTTAGAGAGCTCTTTACCCAAAGACACACAACAAACCCAAAATGGAATCTAGCTCAAGGAGAAATGAGATAAATGCATGGATGATAGAGCCAGAGCCACGGCGGGGACAGTAAGAGCAGCAGTGAGCATAGCACATTGGCCCTGCTAGGGGCCTTGGGTCCTCTGAGACCATGGGCTCTTAAATGTGCCCCAGACCCCTCAGACGGTCAGACTGAGGATGCCCAGGGACCCTTCCTCAGCATCATGTGTTTAAATGGTTAAAAGGATTCCAAAAGAAACCTGTTCTATTGTAGTTGAGCTATCGAAATCAACTGGAAAAGAAGTTCACAGGCCCCAGGGCAAGAATCCCTGTTCTTTTTAAATCCTTGAGTGTTACAAATGAGGCGGCACTGGCCCCAGAGAAGTGACTTGTGTGAGATCTCACGGGCAAATTAGCGACAGCCACAAATAATTAAATTTTGGGAGGGGGGAGGGCAATGAGGGTTAAGTGACTTGTCCAGGGTCACACAGCTAGTGTCAAGTGTCTGAGGCCAGATTTGAACTCAGGTCCTCCTGAATCCAGGACCAGTGCTTTATCTACTGCACCACATAGTTGCCCAGTCACAAATAGTTAAAAAGCTGGCCTCACATTATTTCATTTGATGTTTCCAGAAACATACTGAACTAAACCCACAGGTATGATCCCCATTTTCCAGATCAGACAGCTGAGGCTCTCCCAGCCTCTCAAGACTCCAAATGTAGGACTCCCTACCTCAACCGTCTTGTTTTGGGGACCTCTCTGACCTTTTGGAGTTCCTGAGAACATGACCAGCCATACCCTTCAACGGAGCATCCTCAGGGGCTCCAATCTGGGTCGAAGGGTCTGGGGCAGTGACCCGCTCTGGGATTCTGCATCCCTGGCTGCCCACAGTTCCCTCCTGCTTAGAGAGAAGGTCATTGGAAGAAAGAGGCATCAGCAGAATAGTCCATTTCTGGGGCTGAGAAGCCTGGGTAATTAAAGTGGGATTCCTGGTCCCCGCGCCAGAACTGGCGATGCTGTTTATTTTTAGCCAGCTAGAGGACAAGGCAAATGTATTGGGGCGGGGGGGAGCAGGTGGGGGAGACGCTGGAACTGTTGGGAAAGAAGGAAGTCAGTGTCCTGTTATTCAATCTCTCCTCCATCCCAAAGCTTCCTGGTCTCTAACGTGAGCTCTGTGTCTGTAGCTCTTGATGAGACCAAGGTGTTTTCTTAAGAGGTGGGGGGTGTGGCTTGCCCAAATCTGTAAGGGCCAGAGCCAGGTAGGTACAAATCCACAAGCAGTTACTTATTAAGCGCTCACTATGTGGGGGGCACACAGTAGGCATTTAATAAATAAGTACTTGTGGAGTTGACAAGTGCTAAGAGGTGCTGGGTCGTGTAACTGAATGTGGGGGTCGTGAACAATTTGGCAACAGCCAGAGGTTATGTGGACCTAATTTTTATACCTATATGCCCAGGGTGGCATAAAAATTTCTTGGGTGAGGGCAGCTAGGTGGTGCAATAGACAACGCACTGGCCCTGGATTAAGGAGGACCTGAGTTCAAATCCAGCTTCAGACACTTGACACTTACTAGCTGTGTGACCCTGGGCAAGTCACTTAACCCTCATTGCCCCACCAAAAAAAAAAATTCTTGAGTGGAAAGGGATGGTGAGTGGAAGAAGTTTAAGAAGCCCAGTTCTAATGGGCTTGTGTCTCCCAAGGAAGGAAGGAAACAAGCGTTTATTAAACACCTACTGTATGCAAGGCACTGCGCTAAGTGCTTCAAAAATATCTCATTTGGTTTTCACAACAACCCTGGGAGGGAAGTACCGTTGTCACCATTTTACAGACAAGGAAGCTGGGGCAAAGTTAAGTGACTTTCCAGAGTCAGACAGCTAGGATGTGCCTGAGGTAAAATCTGAACTCAGGCCCAGTGCTTTCTCCACTGCATCACCAGGTTTCAGAGCAGGTATTGGCTAGCTTGCAACCTGATGACAGAAATAGGCCCAGGACCCCAAAGGGAGGGCAGATCTCCCCGCCCACTCTGGGCAGGTAACCCCATGGAGTGTATCCTCAAGGGCTGCTTCCATGAAGACTCAGTGATCCTCAGAAGAGGTGTCGCCCCTGGCCTGTCCAGTCCCAGGGCCGGTGGCTGTGTCCTGCCCAGGCCTCAGCGCCCTTGTCGCTGTCCAGCGTGTTCCCAGAAGAGGCTAGTGCGCTGTGGTGGAATGAGGGGTAAAGAATGAGCCACACTGGGGTCACAGGCCAGGCAGGCTGGCCTTCTGTCTGTCCTTGCCCTCCCACATGGAGCCTCTCTGAGGCTGCTGCCTCCTGAGGGAGGTGGGTCTTTGGCTGGGTCTCTTCCTTGCCCAGCGTGGTCAAAAATGGCCAGAGCTGGAGCCCTGCTCTTGGTGCCCCTATAACGGATGCTAGAGCCCTTTGCCACAAGCCCAGGGCATTTAATAGGGAAATACCCTGAGCCAAAGCCACGTGCCCTCAGGAGGTCCGGAGGAGGGGCAGACTAGTGTGCAAACACACACGCGTGGTGATCACAAGCGTCAGCACTAGCCGCCCCTTCAGGCATGCGGCCCCTCCTCACCCTCCAGCTTCTCAGAGGCATCTTCTGGGGCCCACTCTAGAGGGTGGGGCCAGAGCTTGGCGGGGTGAGGGATGAGGAAGGCCCCAGACAGACTATATCCCTGACCCAGAAGCAGGACTGTCTCCCTCCGTCTCGGCCTGGGTGTGTTTCAGAAGGCCTGCCGAAGGGTGTCAGGCCCATGCTGAAATGCAGAAGCGGGTCCTGGCCTGGAGGAGCCTTTCTCGAGCTCGGGTTTGAAGCCTGCTTGGTTGGATGACCTTGGGCAAGTCACTTCATCACTACTTGCCTCAGTTTCCTCAGCTGTAAAGTGGGGCTAATAATAGCACCCATTTCTTTGTGAGAATCCAATGAGATCATAATCGTAAAATGCTGTGTGAGCCTTACAGAGCTGTGTAAATAGTAGCTAGCTCTAGTGGTGGTGGTGGCAGTAGTAGTAGTTATTGTCCTAGTGGTAGCAGCTAGTACCTTGACAGTGCTTAATAAATGCTGATTGAGTGAGTGAGTGAGTGATTGGCAGGACCTTGGGTACATTGCCCAGTGGGCATTTCAGCGAGGACCTGCTCCATCAGGACGTCTGTCATCTCATTCCCTGGCTTCGCATCCACACCCAGGCTATAACCACATATTACGAGGTGACCTTGATGCTTAGGGCCCCAGTGCTTGACCTGTTTCTCAGGAACAGCCTGGAAGGGGGCCGGAGCCCAAACTGAGCAGATTGTTCCAGACAAATAGAGCATCAGGGAGGAACATGGGGCCCTGGGAGGAACACGGGTGCAGTGACCCAACCTGGCCAGGTCTCTGTGACCTGCCTGCGGTGCTCGGGGCCGTCAGTCTTTGGTGGGTGACGCGGTAGCTGCTGGGAGCTGACCAGAGCTGGCCACTCTGAATCGCTCCTAGGCCTGCCTCAGGAACTGATGGGTGTGAGGACATGAACAGAATTGTGGGCCCACTTTACCCTGCCCCATGTAGCTGGGTGCCTATCAAGTCTGGTCAGAAGCCCCAGTGCAGACCTGAGCAGAGTGCAGAGGATAGGGAGCCACCTTCCAGCTCAGGTGCCAGAGTGGGGACTCGCAGTTGGCTGTAAGTCATCTGAGAGGATGTCCACTCTGCTGTCGCCATTAAGTTTGGAGTCCTTGGCTCCTCTCCTCCTGACAGCTGTACCTCATTCATGGTGCTTGATGGGCTGTGTGACCAGAGCCCCGGGAGGGACACCCCCTTCGCCGTGCTGCTTCTGATGAGCGCCAGGAGCCCCTGTGAACGGCTCGGCTGAGCACTCAACTGTTAAATGTTCATCTTTTACAATTTCAATTCAATTCTAATAAGTTTATTGGCAAGACGGCTGGATTCGTGCTGCCAAATTTAATAACTCAAGTCCCAGTGTCTGGGATGGGGCTTTGCAGCAATAAAGGGGAGAGGTTTTATATGTTTGCATTTTGAATGGCTGTCTCCTCCTGGCCCCATTGTAGGCTTTAATGTCTTGGTTGTCTCTCTCTGCCTGGTAAGGAACAGCATCAAAGCCTCCAAAGGTTCGCCTCGGTTTTCCCCAGATGAGGCCCAGGGCACTTCCCGACTGATGTCACCAGCGAGCCTAGTCCGTCTGGGGGCACTGCGGATGGAGGGCTTGCCACTGGGTGTAGAGAGAAGGCCGTGTGCTTCCTGAGCTGTGCTAGATGCTGGTGGGGCTGTGGGTAGATGACACCGTCCCCACCCCCTGGGGTGGGGAACAAGGCTGACAAAACCAAAACTCTCATTGGTGTGAGGAAGGAAGGGGATGAGTAAATACCTGAGTGAGTGAGTCCTGTGGGACTTCAGACAAGGGGAAGAGGAAGCTCAGTGTGGTTGTCAGTGTTCTTCAGTTGGAAGGGACCCCAGTGGTCATTTAGCCCTACTCCTGAAATCCTCTGGCCCCCATCCCTGACCAGGGACCATTACTGGGCATGCCAAGGCAGCCCGTTCTGTCTGGAGACATCTCTAAATGGTCAGCATGGTGCCGAAATCGACTCCTGCATCACCTGCCCTTTGGGATCACGCAGGAAATCAGGCCCCATTTCCACATTGGTGGCCCATTGGAAAGCCCTGTGTGAAGGATGGGTGGGACTTGGGTAGAAGGGCAAGGGTGGGGGGGGACAAGCACAGATTGCTAGGACACAGAGGAGACGGGTCTGGCTGTGAGGAAGGGCTTGGGGGGGAGGACATGGAAAGCCCTTTTCTAGCTTTTCCTGTCTTGGGTCACTAGCCTTCTTGGCTCCAGATTTTTTTTTTCAATCTTAATAGTATTTCATTATTTTCCAAGTACATGTAAAGATAGTTTTTGGGGGCAGCTAGGTGGCACAGTGGATAGAGCACTGGTCCTGGATTCAGGAGGACCTGAGTTCAAATTCGGCCTCAGACACTTGACACTCACTAGCTGTGTGACCCTGGGCAAGTCACTTAACCCTCATTGCCCTGCAAAAAACAAAACAAAACAAACAAAAAAAGATAGTTTTCAACATTTGTTTTTTATAAGATATTGAGTTCTAAATTTTTCACCCTCCCTTTCTTCCCCCCTCTCCAAGATAGAAAGCAATCTGATGTAGGTTATATATATACAATCACAGTAAACATATTTCTGTGTTAGTCATGTTGTGAAAGAAGAATCAGAACACAAGGGGAAAACCTCAAAAAAGAAAAAACAAAAAAAGTAGAAACAGTCTGGTTCAGTCTGCATTCAGAATCCACAGTTCTTTTTTCTGCATGTGGAGAACATTTTCCAGCATGAGTCCTTTGGAATTGTCTTGGACCATTGTATTGCTGAGAAGAGCTAAGTCTATCACAGCTGATCATCACAGAATGTTGCTGTTACTGTGTACAGTGTTCTCCTGGTTCTGCTCACTTCACTCAGCATCAGTCCACTTAAGTCCTTCCAGGTTTCTCTGAACTCCTCCTGCTCATTGTTTTTTACAGCACAATAGTATTCCATTCCATTCATAGACCACAGCTTGTTCAGCCATTCCCCAACTGATGGGCATTCCCTTGATTTCCAATTCTTTGCCACCACAAAAAGAGCTGCTATAAATATTTTTGTACGTGTGGGTCCTTTTCCCTTTTCTATGGTCTCTTTGGGATACAGACTGGTCGTGGTATTACTGGGTCAAAGGGTATGCACATTGGCTCCAGATTTTTAATACACGCACCTAGCTTAGAGAGTCAGTGGGCAGGGGTGGGAGCCAGATTGTGGAGAGCCCTCGGGGCTCAGCTGAGACTTTGAACCATGTTCCATAGGCCGCGGAGAGTTACTGGAGGTTTGCTCTGAGAGTACTGGAGGAAAAGGAAATGTTGGCTCTGTTTAGGTAGGGAAGGAAGTAATGTGCAAAGGGATGTCACTGGATACTGAGTGGAAAAGGGCTGAGAGGGAGTGCTTCTGTGAGGTGGGGGGGGCATCGGGAGGGAGGCGCACCCAGACTGGGCTAAAGGCAGCCGTGAAGCATCCCATGCAGGCCCCAGGGCCCTCCCCTTCTCAGACACCACTGACCTCTCTGACGGCCGAGGGATTGTTCCTCCTGCAGTGGCCTCAGCTCATCAGCAGGATGGGCACCGGGTGGCCCCATCTTGTCTCCAGCTGGGGGTGCCAGTAGCTGCCCAAGGAGGTGCAGAGGGCGTTGGTGCCCCTCCTCACCTGGGGACAGCCTTTTTGCTGTCTGTGCACACAGTAGGCCAGGCTTTGTTCCTGGGAAGCCGATATATGAGTTGGGCTTGAGCATGGGGCCCGAGCGCTGCCCCGCTGGGCCGGCCGTGTGTCTCCAACAGGCGACCACCACAGGCATGCCTGTCAGGCATGGATGGGCCCCTCGACATTCTCTCTGCCTTCAGTAATCCATCATGGGCCTCTCATCCCTATGTTCTACTAAACTGCTTTTGAACCTACTGATATTTTTAGCGGGCCCACTTCTGTTCCCTGAGCCTGCTGGCTAAAGCATGACTTCTTTTGTTGGGCCTAAATTTACCGCTTGCGTCTTCCAGGGGTGCCTGTGTCTGGCGGCCACGTTTGGTGAACCAGCGAGGTCTCTTGTTCTCCTCCCTTAGCCCTTCCTGATTTTCTGGGCTCTTCTGGTTCGGTGCTGGGCATGTGCGGGGGCAGAAAGGGACAGGCCCAGATTCAGGGAATAGTCTTCTTGGGCCTGGAGAGGCGGGATATGGCAGTGAGGAGCATTGTGGTTGCTGGTGTTGCACAGCGTCTGCAGAACACCCGCTATAGTCCCCTGCTGTGGCTATCCCTATTTTCCAGATGGGGAAACTGGGGCTGAAAGAGGTGAAGTGACTTGCCCAGGGTCACCCAGCCAGTAAGTGTTGGGGGTGGGGGAGGGGGGATATTTAAGTTCAGGTAGCCAGATACGCTTGATCCAGGGGAAGGAGGGTGGAGGTCAAGGAAGAGTCCCGGGAGAGTGGCCCAAGAAGATGAGGACACTTGCCGGTGGTGGGTGGGAGGGAGAGAAGGGGGAATCAGGGAGAGCTTCCTGAGGGAGGGGGACCCTGAGCTATGAAGGAGAAGGAGGAGGTAGATTGGATGGATGAGATGAAGAGAGCGTGCAGAGGGGCTGTCCAGGCCTGGGACCACTTTGGGGAGCTCCTGGGATGCTTGGAGGGGAGGCTGGAAAGGAAGTCCTGACCCAGACTGTGCTGGGCAGTGGGGGGCTTACTTAGGAGACCAAGGGCTGAGCCTGTCAAACACACGGGAGGGGCCTCTCCCAGGCCTGACCAGAATGACATGGGCCCAGTGATCTTCACTCTCATGCCTCAGTTTCCCTGTTGTTCTACCCAAAGGTGGCTGTGCCCAGAGGCCTTTAATGAAGCTGGTGTCTCTTCTCCTTCCTTAGGGCCTGAGCAGCCTCTCCCTGGGATTACCCAGAACCATGGGGAAGAGATACTTCTGTGATTATTGTGACCGCTCCTTCCAAGACAATCTCCACAACCGGAAGAAGCACCTAAATGGCGTCCAGCATCTCCGGGCCAAGAAGGTCTGGTACGACCTCTTCCGAGGTGGGTGTCCTGGGGAGATGGGCGGCAGCCTGGCCCTGCTGCCCATGAGGCTGCCATGTGCCTGAGGGGCCGGGAAAACCGAGAGCCCCCGGGGGCTCCTGACCCGTGTGGAGGGTGGCGCTCAAATGGGAGAGGTCACGTGTCACTTGGCCAGAATGTCCCGGGAGGGGGCTTTTAAGAGCTGGCGGAGATGGTGTGGAGCCCAGGCAGGGCCTGAGGTCTCCGGATCCCAGGCAGCCCAGAGCTAGAAGCAGGAAGGGAATGCCTCAGGGACAGGGAGCTGTTGGCATGCTCTTGGGGCAGGGTGATGCCAGGCGCATGGGCGAGGGAACCACACTCCATGCTGGTGAAGTGTGGAGGCCCGGGAGCAGAACTCAAGGGAAGGAGAGGGGAGCAGGGGAGCAGAGACCGAGAGATCGCTCTAGAAAAAGGGGATGATGACCGACCCTCTTTGGTAGAGGGAGATTCCCCATCCCAAAGAAATCCAATCAGTCCCCATCAGCACAGGGCAGACGGTGAGGCCTGGCCTCAAGGCCTCTCTGACCACTGCTCCATGTTTGAGTTAGTGAGCTGGCCAGAGCTGAGCTTTAGGTCAGGCTGTGGGTATGGGTGAGAGGAGCTGATATGTTAGCAAAGGGAGTTGAGATAAATCCTGGGCCCGACTAGAGGTAGCCAGCTGGTTCCTTGAGTAGAGTTCAAATCCAGCCTTAGATACTTACTAGCTGTGTGACCTTGGGTAGGTCACTTGACCTCCATTTGCCTTAAAAAGCAACTATATTGTGGCAGTTAGGTGGCGCAGTGGATAGAGTGCTGGCCCTGGATTCAGGAGTACCTGAGTTCAAATCCGGCCTCAGACACTTGACACTTACTAGCTCTGTGACCCTGGGCAAGTCACTTAATCCCCATTGCCCCGCCAAAACCAACCAAACAAACAAACAAAACCCAACTATATTGCTCAGTGGATAGGGTGCTGGAACTGGAGTCAGGAAGACCTGAGTTCAGATCTGGCCTCAGATACTGTGTAACCTTGGGTGAGTCACTTAACTTCTGTTTGCATTAATACACTGGAGAAGGAAATGGCAGACCCCTCCAGTGAAAACCTCACGGACAGTCTGGTCCAGGGGGTCAGGAAGAGCTGGGCACAACTGAACAAGGACTCCCTAGTTCTCATGGGCTGCTGCCGCCAGCCCACCTGCCTCAGCGGTTTGGAGCCATAGCCCAGGAGAGATTCGGAGGGGCTGCTCTGCCAGTCAGCAGGCTTGTGCCAAGTGCTGGGAGCACAAAGAAGGGCAGGAGATGGTCCCTGCCCTTGGGGAAGAAGGCAGCAAACAGCTGCAGGGTACGTGACAGGGAGCAGGCAGAGGCATTAGGGGGAGGAGGAAGAGCATTCCCGGCGGGGGCACAGCCAGAGAAAGTGCCCAGAGTCTGGAGATGAGGCTGGGGAGCCTCTGTGGTAGAGGGAGTGAGGGGTCAGGAGGAGGCCTGGGCAAGGAAGGACGTCAGATGCCCAGCCGCACTTGGTATGTTCCTGGCCTTATGCAGACACATGCTCCCCTGGGAGAGGCTGGCATCTGCTGGTGCCAGCTGGGTGGGATGGCTCTGCCAAGCCTGCCTCCACCAAGGCCTGCTGGGTGACAGACAGGCAGCCGCCGCGCCACCCCCCGAACAGAGAGGGCAGCAACTTCAGCGGGGTGACTCCTGTCTGATGAGCCGCTGATGGGAACGGGCAGCTCCCCCCCCCCCCCTTAGAGGGATGTCACCACCTGTCTTGGCAGTGGGAAGTTGGCAGAAAGAGGGGCATCTCAAGAACAGAGTCCTGTCCTGGGCCTGGCCCGTGTGAGCCTCCAGGTCCTGCCCTGGGCCTGGCCCGGCCTGGCGACAGGGCCTCGGAGTCTGAGAAGTGGAAGCTGCCATCCCTGACCTTGGCTTTTGGGCCTTCTGAGAAGATTATACATAGGAAATACTGGGGAGCAGCAGCCCAAGGTCCTGGGGGCCCCAAGTCTGGCCTTGGAGATTTATGGGATCTGCATAGGCAGAAAGGAGGGAAGAGAGCCTTATGGGGGGACATCAGAAGCAAGTTTGGGGGCACCAAGGACCCTTGCTGCCCCGGGCCACCTCAAGGAGAACCCTGGGGGTGGTCCCTGAGTCACAGAGTCTCACCACAGAGCCCAAGGGGGCCTGGGCAGCCCTCTGGGCCTAGCCCTGCCCTGGCAAGCATCCCCTGTGGACTTCCTGAGGCACGGGGCCACGACTGCCCATGCCACCCTGGGCAGCTCTAAGTGGTCACCACTGTGCCCTAATATTGAGCCAGAATCTGAGTATCTACCTTCCCCACCAAGGAGGAGGCCGATCTTCCTCCCCCAGGACACCCCTGAGCTCTGAGGGCCCTGGTGGTGTTTTCTGGGAGCCTTAGTCTGTCCCAGGGGCCATAGCGTGGAGTCCCCTCACTGTGCCGAGTGCGTCCTCTGCACGATTCCCAGCTAGCATGGGGCCAAGGGGGCCAAGTGGAGTCTGGGCAGGGCAGAGCTGACAGGACCTTGGCCTCCCTGGGCCTCAGCTCCTCCGGCATCCCCCGTCCTGAGTTGAGAGCCGGCCCTCCCCCTGGGGGCCCCTCCCCTCCAGGGACCCCCATCTCCCCTTCCCCCCCACTGCCCCCTCCTAACGTGGCCCCTTCTTTCCCTGGACAGATGCTGCAGCCATCCTGGTGGAGGAGCAGAACAAAAGGCCTTGCAGGAAGTTTCTGGAGACAGGTGAGGACACTCGTCCCAGAGTCCCTTAGAGGGGAGGCCAGGGTGGAAGTCTGAGCCGCCGACCCAGGGCGCTGGTGGGCCAGGACACCCTCCCCTCCCTCCCGGCCCATCCCCTGGCACCCCAGGAGGCCCCTGGCTTCAGTGGCACGAAGTTCACGGTCCAGCTTTTAAACCGGACTTCTCAGAGAGACTGCTGTCCCCAGGGGTGTCCTCTTCATGTCTATTCCCTCCCTCCCCCATCTGCCTCCTGGGGGGGCTCTGCTTCCTCCCTCCCCCATCTGCCTCCTGGGGGGCCCTGCTCCCTCCCTCCCCCCTCCTGCCTCCTGGGGGGTCTTGCTTCCTCCCTGCCCCCATCTGCCTCCTAGGGGCCCCTCCCCCCTCCTGCCTCCTGGGGGGCTCTGCTCCCTCCCTCTCCCCTCCTGCCTCCTGGGGCCTCTGCTCTCTCCTCCCCTGGGGGCCCCCACTCCATCCCTCCCTAAGGGGCCCCCGTTTCTCCTCATCTGTTGTAGGTCAGTGTGACTTTGATTCCAACTGTCGCTTCTCGCACATGACATCGGGGGACCTGGAGCAGCTGGCAGCCCAGGTACATGGTGAGTGTGGTGGGGGGAGGGAGGTTGGCTGGGCGGGACAGGAACAACAGCGCCCGTTTTAGGAGCCATCACGACTCATTGGGAGCTTTCCTCACTGTCGCCCTGAGAAGGAGAAAGTGGCCATGTTATGCCCATTTTATGGAGGGGAAACTGAGGCTAAGGGTGAAGGGATGTGCCCAGGCTCACTCAGGCTGGGAAGCTTGGGAGCTCAGACTTGAACCCGGGTCCCTAAACTCGAGTAGAGCCCTGCTGCTTCTGCTGGAGGCAAGGGGACCAGAGAAGGCGGTGGGGTGGCTGTCATGATGGGGACAAAGATGAGGCCTGCTGCCCCTCTGCCCTCGTACCTCCCCTCACACCACGGCCGCCTCCTGCATCGGCCCCTCGGGGATCTTCATGGCCAGCTGCAGCCTGGCACAGGGTGCTGGGGGTCCTTGGTGGTTGGGGGGGGCATGGGCTCTGCTTCTGACCTTCGTGTTTACAAAGTGCTTCAGACCCATTTGTTCCTCCTGCCCACACACCAGGTGGGAAATGTAGGCAATGCTGGCTCCCCACCATAGGGAGTTGGCCTTGCCCCTGAGGGGCAGCCCTGCTGGCTCTAGGAGCCCTGGGCCCAGGTGGCAAAAAGACTGACGGCGGGCCTGACCACGAGAGGGGCCCTAGGGGTCAGCTTGCCCATCTCCCTCTGCAACAGCCAAAGCCCCTCTCGGGCCAATCCAGCGGCCCAGGGGCGGGCAGTGTGATAGCTCCCCCTGCTGGCCAAAACCAACCAGGCCACCAGAGACCTTTGGTGCTGCTGCTGGGCATGTCCTGGGCAGCCAGGGCCTCCCTTCTGGGGATGCCAGGAATTATCCAGCTGGGATGGTGCATGTGGAGGAGGCTGGGGTGACTGTGTGGGGGAGGAGCCCTCAAGAGTGTCGGGTCTCCACGGGGTCAGTAACCCCCAGGGATGGGCTGGACCCGCTGAGCCTGTGACTCCCGTTCACCCCCGGGGGTCGTCTCCTGTAGCAGGCACCCCCTCCCCATGGGGCACCAGAAGCCTCGGCTGGGGTCCCAGCTGGGGCAGATCGGCCTCGGCCCTCCTGATCCAGAAAATGGGGCTGTGGTGGGCATCCGGGGATCTCAGAGGCCCACTTGAAGCGCCAACTTTCCATGACTCTCCCTTCCTTTGGAAACCAGATGGTGTTTAGCTGGCAGGAGGGTACGAGGGAGGGTGGTGCTTCCGGCTTCTTCCCAGAGCTGCTAGCTGTGTGCCGGCCTGGCCTGCTGTAGAGCCAGACTCTGCATCCCTCCCCTCCCCCGCTTCCCCCCTCTTCTCTTCCCCCTCTCTCTTCTCTCTCTTTCTCCCTCTCCCCCTCCCTCTTCTTTTCCCCCCAGGACCCCACTGGCCCTGGCCCAGCCCTCTGGTGCCAAATGCAGCATAGACTCTAGACTTTCAGCAGCCATGCCCTGGGTCCCTTCTTGCCTTTCCAAGGCCCCTCTGCCACCAGGTCCTGTACTCGGGAAGTCTCGAATGCAGACCCAGAGGTTTGTCTTGGGCGCTGCTGACTCGGATCTTTCAGATGTGACTGGTTCTGCCACAGTTCTTTGGAGCCGATCTCCTCCATGGTGTCGGCTTTCAGGCTCAGCCTGATGTCTTCTGCATCAGTGAGGAGCCTTAATCCAAATGGCTGATCAGAAGGTCCAGTGTGGCAGGGCCCAGCGCAGATCCCCGGCCCCCCACTGGATACCTTCCCAAACTGGCATCAGACCAGCAGTGACTCCTCTAGGTCCAGCCCCTCAGCCAGTTTCCGAATCCCTCAAACTTCACTGTCATACAGCCTCTCACCTTTCATTCTTCTGTGGGAGAGATTGGGGAGTGACTTGCCCACCATCTCCTCTCTGGAGCCTTGTGTTGACCTCTCAAGGGCCATGGAACAGAGCTAGAGAGGCATCCTGGGGCAGACAACAGGTTTACTGGACCTAGAGTCAGAAGGCACCCCGCCCCACACATTGGCTGTATGACCTCTGTCTGCCTCAGTTTCCTTTCCTGTCAGATAAGGGGGCTGGACTCAGTGGGCCCTGGGTTCCCTTCCAACTTTCCTTCCTCAGGTGACCCCTCCTTGTTGCTGGGCAGGGGGATTCTTTCCTACTAGTCACAAGTAGCAGGATTGAGGCTGGACTCTGTCTGGTGGAGGGGGGCAGTCTGGCTGCCTGTCTTAGAGAGAGACCCAGCCTCCTAGTGAGTGTCTGGCCTTCTTCCCCGGCGGTGCGGCTGGTGCCCAGGCCCTGGTGCCAGGGCTGTTACAGAGCTGGTCACACAGGTGGATGGGAGCGGGCACTGTGCCCAGAGCAGAAGAGCCCCGAGAAACGTCTCTGGGGGTGCGGCATCCAACTTGGCTCTTGGGGAAGGGCCAGGGGCTTCTGGGATGGAAGGATCACCGGACCAGGCTAAGGACAGGCCTCTACTCACCTTACCTTCTCTCTTTCCCCCGCCCAGAGGAGAGACTGTCCAGAGAGCAGGACATAGTAGAGGTGCCAGAGGGTGGCATTGAAGACTGGCTGGAGAAGCGGGCTAAGCGACGGAGCTCTGCCCAGAGCAGCAGGTACCCACCCAGAGCAGGGGCAGCCCCCTCCCCTGCTTCCCAGTGAAGATGCTTGAGCCCCTGATCAGGCTCAGCATGGCCCCTCACAGGCTGGCCTGGGCCTGGCTTTGTTTGCCCTCTCGTGCCAGTGGCCCAGCCTTTTTGGGTCAGGTCCTGGTGCTCTCCATGTTATGCTTTCCAAGGCAGATGGTGGATCCGATGAGCCCCAAGGAGGCACCAAACTCTTCCCATCAGGCCCCCTGCTCAGATGGCCCCTGCACGTAGCCCTGTGCCATGGTGTGGGGCTGAGAAATGGAGGCTGAAGTGAATTATGGGTAAGGGGAAGCCGAGCTGGGAAGCCAGTTGTGCTGGCAGAAAGCTGTGGCAGCAGACCCATGCCCTTGGGTGGGGGGGACACCCTCAGGGTTTCTGGGCTCCGGTCTCCCAGCCCTGGCCCTCATCTCTGCGAATCAGTACCAGCAGTACTCAATGATGCCTCATCCCGGCCTCTGTCCCTTGGGACCATAAAATGGGCTTGGGACCCCTCACAAACAAGCTGACGGTCATGGGTTCAGATTTAGTATCTAGTGTGGACCAAAGGACCCTCCTAATAACCTGGGGGATGGGAGGGTAGATGCTGTGATTATTCCCATTTTACTGATGAGGAAACAGACAGGGCTTGCCTTAGGGCCACACAGCCACTAAATGTCTGATACTGGATTTGAACTCAGGTCTTTTGATTCCAAGGCTAGTGCTCTATTCCCTGGGACACCTAGATTTAGAGATGGAAGTGAACGAAGAAAGAAGTATTTATTAAGTGCTTACTGTGTGCAAGGCTGAAAGGTCACATGGCCCCTGCTGTCACAGGGAAGATCCCAGCCACCAGTCAGAGGGAAAGGTCCCATGGTGCTTAGGGGCCAGCGGCACAACAGATGGGGACGCCTCTTCTTCAAGGCCCTCTCTACTGAGACCGGCTTGGGCGGTCATTTAGTCCAGCCCTTTGTTTTAAGGTGGGAGACATAGACTTTAGGGTTAAGTGACTAGCCCAAGGCACCAGGTTGTGCAGCTGAGATTTGAACTCAGGTCCTTGGCCTCCAAATTCATGATTCGTTTCAGTGAGTGAGGCCCAGTCTAGGGATGGGTGACTCCCTGTTCTTAAAGGGATAGGGGTGAGGCAGGGAGGGGACGAGGTGGTCCCCCTAAGCTGACTGGAGCACCCCCTTATATAAAGGCCCCGGAGGGGATTCTGGAGGCCAGAGGAGCAGGAGGGACTGGGGAAGGGGCCAGATGCCCAGAAATCCAGGCTTTGTCCAGGTCCTGGTACAAACGATCCTGTTTGAATGGAGGGGGCTTGTGGAGCCTGTCTGGAGCAAGGCTGGGCCTAGTTATTTGCACACCCCAACCCCGACCGTCCCCTTACGCCCCCAGGCTCCCCTGGTCCCCTCCCTGGGCAGCCCCTAGTCCTGGGGAGAGAGCCCTGAGCACTCTCGTCCTAATGCGAGGGGCTCCAACCCAGAAGGCAACAGGGGCATGGGGATTATGCACAGAGTCAGCAGCTTCTCGGAGGGGAAGGGACTTAGCATTATTGAATCCGAGACTCCTTGGGGCTGGAGGGGCCCCTGAGGATGGTCCAGGCAGTCAGGGCCCATGGGAATATCTGCAGTGGTCGTCCAATTCCTGCCTAGGCGCCTCCAGTGACCTGAAGCCGTCATTTACTATTTCCCAGTCTGCCTGCCTGTAGCCACTGCCCATTGGTCCTCACCCAGGTAGCTGAGGGCAGACGCTATTTTTCTCCCTTACTTCTTTTCCTCCCCAGGCTAAACATCTATAGTTTCCTCCGTTATTCATGTTATTGGTTAAGGATCAATACCTAGGGCTTCTCAATAGGGAGGAAAGGAATCAGCTGAGTCAAAAGCCCTGCATTCGAATCCTGACTTTGCCACTTATAAGTCATGTGACCTTGGGCAACGCCCTTCACCTCCATGCCCTTGTACAATGAGGGGTCTGGGCAAGCTGACCTCTGAGGTCCCTTGCAGCTCTAAGTCTCAGGTATACCGTCTTAGACAAGGTGACCTGGGAGGCCTCTTTCAGCTCGTACGTCCAGAATCTTAGGATCAGTCTTCTGTATTTTTTTTCTTCAGGATGGCTGCGATTAAGAGCAGCCTCTGGGTGTGGAGAGCTCCTGGGTTTCTTCTCCAGTCCCTCATGCCTCCTGACCTTGAGCAATCTGGGTACTTTTCCCCAGGTGCCCCATTTTCTCAGCTGCCAATGGCAGCCACCAGCACTTCCCTTGCCTGCCTCCCCAGGGGGCTGGAAACCAGAATTAATTCCTGTTTCTAAAGGTCTGTTCCATCTTAGAAAACTGGACTGCTGAGTGGGAAGCTATTACTTTGATGATGATAGAGATGGTGATGGGGAGGGCTGGCTCCTCGCCAGCCGGCATTCTCCGGTGGGGGCTCATTCTCATGACAGATGCCATGTGTGTCTTGGGAATCTTGACCATTTTGTTCCTCCTTCTCTCCCAAACACAGCCCTGCCTGCAGTTTCGTTTCTGATGCAGCCTGTGTTTTCAGGGATTGGCAGGGCTCTCCTGTTCTCAAGAAAGGTTGTGTTACTTGATTTAGAGAACTCTGGCCCTGCCTCCTGGTCCCAATAACAACTGGCCACACTACACCGTAGCTGCTTCTGACAGGGCTCAGGCAATATTCTCTGTCAGTACTGCAGTGGGCGTGGGGGAAGGGGTAGCCTCAATCTTGGCATTGGGGTGTGTGTGTGCGGAGAACTCCTAGAAGGCATGTCTAGGCCCTTGGCCTCAGAGCAGAATGAGCACAGGGCTGAGGGTCCGGGCCCTGGAGCTGTCACTAATGAGCTGTGTGACTTTATACAAGTATTTGACCTTTCTGGACTTCAGTTTCCTCTCCTATAAAATAGGGAATGGGTCTCATCTGATCACCTCCCTGAGGTGTTATACTGACGACACAGTGCACCTGCCCAGAGGGGGAGGGTTGGCATGGTGCTCCAGGGCTGAGTGGCTCCAGCCCCAGCCTACCTTGGGTGGAGAGCACAGGGGAGTTTTAAGCCTGTTTGTTAGCACCAGGATGGGCTTAGAAGTGGAGGGGTTCACAAGCCCTTAGGGTTACCCTGTTGAAGCCTCAGGATGATTGAAGTTGGTCATTGAGTCCTCTCCCCTGCCCCATCTGCCCACCCCTCCCCCTCTTCCCAACACTAATAGGAGCAAGGTTGGCATTTTTCTTTTGTTTTTGTTTTTGTTTTGTTTTTTGCTGGGCAATGAGGGTTAAGTGACTTTCCCAAGGTCACACAACTTGTGTCAAGTGTCTGAGGTCAGATTTGAACCCAGGTCCTCCTGAATCCAGGGCTGGTGCTTTATCCACTGTGCCACCTAGATGCCCCTCAGTATTTTTCTAATGAATGAACAGGACCACTGCCGGAGGTGACATTCCTTGTGGTGTGTCCAAACCCCCGTTCACCTTGCTTTGGTTGGTCCTTCAGATTTCTTCTTTCTCTCTCCTAATCTCCCTCTTCTTTTCTGCCTAAGTTGATGTTCCTTTCTGTTAGCCTCACTTGGGCTAGATCTCCATCTGACTGGGGAGTTGATTCTGTCCTGCCTATTGCTCATTCTGTCTCTCCCCACCATTTCTGCCCTCCTGGTCTCAGACCTGAAGGCTGGGGTGGGGGGCTGGGGGTGGCCGGGGGATGGGCAGGGGGGGCACTTGGGAGGTTCAGAGAAGACAATGTGTACAAGTACAGAGTTCTAGACGCAGGAAAGGCTTTAGAACATGTGGGACAAGGGGCCTCGTCCCCTCATTTTACAGGCAGGGACAATGCCTGAGGTTACAGAGCCAGGGAGTGGCAGAGCTGGGTCTCTGCTGCCCTCCCCCAGCCTCCTGATCCGATCCCAATTCCTCTAAAAGGCTTTAGTCCTGGATGACCTCCCCTGACCTTGAAAATGGCCCCTCCTCAGCCTCTCTTCCTTGGACCCAAGTGTCTGTGTGTCTCTCCCCTTCCCCCCTTATCAGGGCACCCGGCTCTAGTGCCCCCTCCTCCTACCCCACCCTCACCCGCACCCCAGGCTTGATGAACACCCCCAGAACCACTGCTTGCCAGGGAGCTGAATTCACAGTGCGGCAGTCGGCCTTGGAGCCCATCCAAGAACTGAAGTATATCGAGGCCTCCTTCATTGTGAGTGGTGATTCCATGCCCTGGCCCGGCCCTTGGGATATGGGCACAGGAGCCCGGGAGGGGCCGGGTGGCTGTTTAAATGCCTGCTGAGCCTTGGCCGGGGGCACTGAGCCAGCATCAGCTTCATTGAAAAAGGAAGACAAAGACAGCTCGAACCCTTGCCTCCTGCAGAAGAGCCGGAGAGGGGAGGCTTCCCTTTCTCCCTTGCCGGGCTCCCACCTTGTCCCCTCTCCAGATGTCGGGGGGGCTCAGCAGATCCCCTGCAGACGGTAGCCCCTTCCCCAGGCGGTGGGCTGAGTAGAGAAGCCCCGGGAAGCTTCCTTCGGCAGGAGCCCGGCTCCACTCCCCAGGCACAGTCTGGGAAGCCTCTTCAGCTGCGTAAATCATGCCCATAAACCACTTTACAGCCTAATGTTGGATCGGCAGAACCCGCATCGTTCAGCCTGAATTGCGGCAGGAAGAGCCTGGAGAGGAGGTGGGGAGAGGAGCAGGCGTGGAGTGGGGGACGGCGGGAGAAGCCGGGCCCTTACTGGGCTGGACAGATATTCTGGGCCTTGGAGATCAGCCAACCTACCCCCTTCTTTTACACATGGGGAGACTGAGGCAGGGCAGTTAGTTAGGAGCCTCACTCCCAGACGTCTTAGCTGTGTGACCCTGGGCCAGTGGCCTCCCTTCTCTGAGCTCAGTTTCCTGGGCTGTGAACTAAGGAAGAAGAGATTTTTCACTCCCTACCTGTTTCCCAAGGTTGCTATGAAGAAAGTGCTTTGAAAGCCTTAAAGCTGGGGATGTCCTCATCTGCGGGATGGGAATCATGAGGCTGTGGTGGGGGAAGAGCTGAGGAAATGGGGTCCAGCTTCCTGGTTTTCCCAGGGGATCCCAAGGCGGCCACTTACCCAGAAGCCCACAGAGCTGAGCCAGAGGCCTCTTCTCCCACCCCACCCAGGGGAAGGAGCTTTCAGCAGGTGGCTTAGGGGGCCCCTCCCACCCAGGCTCGGGCACCAAGGAGCCAGAGCCAGCTGGGGCCAGGTTTCCCTGGGGATTAGTCCTGGGGACAGTGGGAGGGTCTTCTGGACACTTTGCCTCCTCCTCTGGTTTCTTCAGCTGCCAAGGGAAGGAGAGCTGAGCAGGGAAAGGGTTTTGGGGGTGGGGGCAGCCCCTGCCTTTTAGTTGGGTGGATAAAGAGGAGCCCCGCATAGTCTGATTGGACAAGGGAGGTGTGAGGGTGTAAAATGGGCAAGGATGGACCGGCGGATGCAGGGCTGGTTTGTCTGGCTCGGTCCAGGGGCTGGGGGTGTTGGGGGGGGCTGGGGGAAGGACTTCCAGGATGGGGCCTGGGTGTCCTAGGGGACGGAGCAGACCCAGGGTCCGAGGCTCCGGGCTCATTCTCTTTTCTTTTCTCCTAGCATGCTGTCAACCAAACCCGTGGTCTTCCAGTACCCACCCGGGTGGCCGCCCATCCAGGACCTGCCGCCATCCCTGCGGGCCCCACCTCCTGGAGGGTGGCCCCAGCAGCCCCACGTGCAGTGGGGCTGAGAAGGCGGCTCACTGTGTCGTCCCTGCCACGGAAGCTCCTCTAGACGTCTGGGGGTGGGGGTGGGGTTCAGCCTGTTCCCTAGATTGTCATTAAAGGTGCCACCCTGGCAAGGAAACGTGTTTGGCCTCAGGTTGTGCTGTCGTTCCTGCTGTCCACACTAAGCCAAACGGCCCTTCTTTTGCCCTCCCGCGACCTCCCCAAGCTGTGCTCGGATTCATTACCCGCTCGTCATTCATAGCGGAAGGAACACAGGATGGGGAGCTAGAGGCCTGGGTTCCAATCCTGGCCTGTTGCTGCTGCCTTAGCCTGGGGAGGCTTGGCCAGCTGACCCAGGAGGGGCCTCTCTGGATCCCGGCTGCACCAGAAGGTCACTGCCAGGGCCCCTTTCGGCCCTGAATCTGTAATCACAAATGTCTGTGGACTAAGTGCCTGACAGTTGTAGGACCTGTGCCCCAGATGCCCTGGCACCGAGGAGGGGAAGATGCCATCTGTGCCCGTGAGAGTCAGTCACTGCTGAGGCAAGCTGAGCCAGTGAAAGATGAAAGGCCGAATGTGTTTGATCTGGGGCAGTCAGGGAGTGCCAGGGGCAGTCTGAGCCAGGGGCTGCGCTGGCTTTGAGCTGGGAACCCCCACGGGGCATCCTTTGGGGGTGGGGCCACCTTCACATGTTGTCTGCCTGGGTGAGGGGCAGGAGCCGTGTGTTCTGAAGCCAACGGCACAAGGAAGGGTGGCTTCCCTCCCAGCCCAGCGGGACGTGACAAGAAAATTCTGATTCTTTTTCTGTCTCCCTTCACAACCCATGACCATCCTGGGACATTTCCCATGGACAGTGGCAGGGGTGGAGGGGTGGGGGTGGGGCAATGGGAGCCTAGCTAACCTAGCAAGGACCTCATGCCCCCAGTGCTGGGGGTAGAGGGCAAGAGCCAGTCCTTGCAGGGCTGCAGCTGAGGGCTCTCACTCATGCACAGCAGGGACCCCCATCCCCCGCAGGGCTGCAGCTGAGGAGTCTCACGCATACACAGCAGGGGCCGGCCCCCACCCCCGCAGGGCTGGGGTTGAGGGCTCTCTCATAGAAACAGCAGGGACTCTACCCTGTGGCTCTGAAACCAACGGCACACACAGCACGAGGAGGCTGCCAGCCAGGTCCTCATCTCCCCTTTCTTCACCTTTCTCAGAACCATCGGCTGGAACAACCTTAATCAAAGTTCTCCTCGTTCCTGGTTTCAGAGAAAAGAAATGAAATCCATTCACGTCCCACTCCTGCTGTCCCTGGCTCTGGCCAGCGAGGCCCGGCAGAGGGGACGGGAGGTGGGGGATGGTAGATGCTGGGCCCTGGGAAGGAAGAGAGGGAAGGCAAAGGGTGGGATGGCCTCCAAAACCCTCTCTCCTCTGCCCCTTTCAGTGCTCACGAGGCCTTCACCTCCCGGGCTTCCCTGCTGGTGGTCAATTGGGAACAGAGGAAGGAAAAGGACAAAAAGCAAAAACCCTGGGTCACACGGCTCCGTACAGGATAGGATGGGAAGGGCTGTCTCTCAGTCAGATTGTGAAGACTTTGGGGTTGGTCTTTGTCTTTCCATCCAAAGAGGCAACTGGGGGTGGGACTGCATAGGCACCCCTCCTTACTTAGGGTGTAGGTCAAGAAAGGATGCTCATCACAAATGGATCGATCTCCAAGAAAGAGAGGAACTGAGGAGGGGGCAGCCCTCTAAAAGTCTCTGCCCTGGGACAAAGCCCTCATGGCCCCACCCTGGGTATTGCTCCATTCATAGCTCTGTGCTCTTTGGGCCTCTTTCAGCCCTCCCTCCTTGGGTTCTCAGGGCTCTCTCAGAAGCAGCATGGTATAGTAGACACACTCTTCCCGGATTCTAGTCCTTGCGCTGTTATTCACTGACTTTCGCTGGGAACAAGTTACTTCCCACCTCAGGATAGTAAAATGCCTAGATGATGACCAAGGTCCCTTCCAACTTTAAAACTTATGAACTGGGGGCACCTGGGTGGCACAGTGGATAGAGCACCGGCCCTGGATCCAAGAGGACCTGAGTTCAAATCTGGCCTCAGACACTTGACACTTACTAGCTGTGTGACCCTGGGCAAGTCACTTAACCCTTATTGCCTCGCAAAAAAACCCAAAAACCCAAAACAAAAAAATCTTGTGAACTTCTGTGGTTCCTCCCCAAAGTTTAAAACTCAGCTTTAGAAGTAACTCCAGGTGTCCCTTCTCCCAATGGTTTCTGTATTTGCAAAGGAGATCCAACAGAGGATAAGACTTAGCCAGAGGATTAGAATTTCAGTTGTCATTTTGGCTGTTTGGGGGTCTTGGTAGCCCTTTCTGTCCAGTCCTAGGTGGAAACACCCTGGTATTTGTACAGCTTTGCTTCCAGGATCTCACAACAGCCCTGTGAGGAGGTGGGAGCTATCATTATCCTCACCCCCATTTTACAGATAGGGAAACTGAGGCTTAGCATCCAAGGTAGAATTAGAATCCAAGTCTTCCACACTTCACCCAAATCCACTGTGCCATTCAGAAAAGAATGGAACACCAGATGGGGCCTCCAGTGCTGGGGGATGGATGAGCGGCAAGGCTCCCAATGCCCAAGCTGCCCCTGTCTCTTGAAAGAGGTCTCAGTGTGTGCTGAGTGACAAGTGTTGGAAAAATGTCTCCATCTGTGCCCGCTCCAGAGGGCAGCCGCGACCTTCCCCACCAGGGAGCCCGCCTCGTTCAGAGCATTGGGCTGTGGGCAGGAGTCCTTTGCCCAGCTCTAGGAAGGCCAAGGGGTGGGGGAGCTGGACCCTTCCCCTGAATCCCCAAGCCCTGTGAGACCTGCCTGGCAGAATGCAACGCCATGTGGGCACGGCCTGATCCACCTTTGTCATATCCCTGGTGGCATTTTGTATGTTTCTATGTTTGTGTGGATCACCACGGCTTGGCTCGGATGGGTTCCTGGAAGCCTAGACCCAGCAATGGAAGAGATCTCAGAGACCTTCATTTTAGAGATGAGTAACAGACCCAGAGAAATGACAACTTGTCTAAGGTCCCAGGGCCCCCCTGACTGGTCACTGGCCCACTGGTGTGTCTGCACATTTCAGTAGCTACTTTATTTTATTTGTTTTGTTTTGTTTTGCAGGGAAATGAGGGTTAAGTGACTTGCCCAGGGTCACACAGCTAGTAAGTGTCAAGTGTCTGAGACTGGATTTGAATTTAGGTCCTCCTGAATCCAGGGCCAGTGCTCTATCTACCACGCCACTTAGCTGCCCTCTCAGTAGCTACTTTAAAGGGTTGTTCAATGGAATGGAATTGGAAGGAACCCCAAACATCTCCCTTCCCATCCTGGCATCCTGCTTCAGATGCCCACCATTTGTTCCCTTCCTTAAAGGCTCTTTGGTGACATCAGTCTTTGAGCTCGATTAAAGGAGCTGGAATTAACACCTGCTTTGGGAATCAGAAGGTCTGTGTTCTAATCCCAGTCCTGCTACTTCTTCCCTATGTGACCTTAGGCCTGGTGTTATTTCTCTTTAAAATGAGAGGAAATTGGGGCAGCTAGGTGGTGCAGTGGATAGAGCACCAGCCCTGGATTCAGAAGGTCTTGAGTTCAAGTGTGGCCTCAGACACTTGACACTTACTAGCTGTGTGACCCTGGGCAAGTCACTTAACCCCAATTGCCTCACCAAAAAAAAAAAAAAAGAGAGAGAGAGAGGAAATGGTGTCTAAAGACTCTTAATTCCCAGAACTTGTGATCTTCAGGGATCTGATTAACCCGTTGTTGCCCAGAAGAGAGCAGAGCCCTTTGGGAGCAGGGTTGGAGACAGGGAAAGATTATTGTTTTCTGGGGAATGGAGAGGGGCACGAGGGAAGGAGGGAGGCATCCCGAGCCTGGGCACTTCCTGGGCGGGTGCCCTAATGGAAAGAGGTGCTGTGGTGGTGAAAGCGGGGTACCCAGGGGAGAAAAGGGGCCTTGAAGGACAAACCCAGAGCTGTTGTCCCTGGCTATCTTTGGCCTCAGCTGGTGGAGAGGGGGTGGGGCTCCTCTTCCCTGAGCCCAAGAGGAGAAGCTGAAGATCCATCCATTATCCATTGGGCCAAAGGATTCTCTGTTCTTCAGAAGGATGGAGGCACAGCAGGATTTTATTCAGGAGTTTCTATCTTAAGGGACTTGAGTCATCCTCCTCATGCTTGCTGAATTCGACTGTCCTGGACAATTTCCCGCCCCAGTGAGCCTGAGTTTCGTCACCTCCCTAGCATGGACACTTTCTCTCTCTCTCTCTTTTTTTTTTGGCGAGGCAATTGGGGTTAAGTGACTTGCCCAGGGTCACACAGCTAGTAAGTGTCAATGGTCTGAGGTTGGATTTGAACTCAGGTACTCCTGACTCCAGGGGCCGGTGCTCTATCCACTGCACCACCTAGCTGCCCCCGACACTTTCTCTTTTTTTTTTTTTGGTGAGGCAATGAGGGTTAAGTGACTTGCCCAGGGTCACACAGCTAGTAAGTGTTAAGTGTCTGAGGCCGGATTTGAACCCAGGTCCTCCTGAATCCAGGGCCGGTGCTCTATCCACTCCGCCACCTAGCTGCCCTTGACACTTTCTCTTAATGAGAGCTCTCCTAGGCAGGTAGGAGGTACTACAGTGAATGGAACACTGGGCCTGGAGTCAGGAAGACCTGAATTCAAATCCAGCCTCCACACTTACTAGCTGTGTGACCCTGGGCAAGTCACTTCACCTCTGTCTGCCTCAGTTTCCTCATCTGTAAAATGGAGATAATAAGAACAGCCCCTACCTGCCAGGGTGGTTGTGAGCATCAGATTAGTAATATTTGTAAAGTGCTTAAAAGGCCCACCATCTTCTAAGTGATTTGTTGCTGTTGTGTCTGACTCTTCTTGACCCCATCAGGAGTTTTCTTGGCAAAGACACTGGAGTGTTTGCCATTTCCTTCTCCAGCTCATTTACAGATGAGGAAACTGAGGCAGACCAAGTGAAGTGACTTGTCCAGGGTCACACAGCTAGGAAGCATCTGAGGCCTGATTTGAACTCATGAAGAGGAGTCTACCTGACTCCAGGCCGGGAGCTCTATCCCAACTCTCTCTAAGTGATTAGTGATTAAAAAAAAAATTCCAAGTATGACAAAACATTTCTCTCTATTGGATTTTATCTTATTGGGTTTGGCCCAATGTTCTAGTCTGTCAGGCTCTTCTCTAGCGTGTGGGTGATCTCTCCCTGCTTTTTCCCTTTCCCTCCTCAAATCTGTCAAGCTTGCCATCTATTTCAAGGGACTGATCACACAACATGTGATCTAGGACAGATTCTCAGGGCTTCTAGACCACTGGAGACCTGTGACATTCTATGATTAATGTTATCCCCGGCGCCTAGCGTAATGCTGGACATGCAGTAGGTGCTTCATAAATGCTTGTTGACTGATTGATGTGGGTTCAACCATTCAACAAATCCCAAATCCACCTCCCACTACTCTCCATTTTTTTTGCAAGAACATTAGGAGAGAGAGGCAGAGCCAAGATGGTGAAGGAAAGGCAGTGACTTGCTTGAGCTCTCCCCAATACCCTCTTCAAATACCTTCAGAAAGTATCTCACATAAAAGAAGCAAGAAAAAGCTTATATAGTGGAGGGGAAGATGGGGGAGGAGTTAGGAGTGAGTGAACCTGACTCTCATCAGAATTGGCTCAAAGAGGGAATAACATAGACACTCAATCGGGTATAGTAATCTATCTTACCCAGCAGGAAAGTAGATGGGGAAAGGGATAAGGTGAGGTATAGAAGGGAGGGCAGATTTGGGGAAGGGGCAGTCAGAAGCAATGACATGGGGGAGGGAATAGGATGGAGGGAAAATAGCAATAGTAACTGAAAATTTTTTGAAGCAAGTTTGTCTTAAAAAGGCCTCATTTCTCAAACACATAGAGAACTGAGTCAAATTTATTAAAATAAGAGCCATTCCCCAGTTGATAAGTGATCAAAAGATATGAACAGTTTTCAGATGAAATAATCAAAGCTATCTATAGCAATATGAAAAATGCTCTGACTCACTATTGATTAGAAAGATGCAAGTCAACGATTCTGGTATACTACCTCATACCTATTGGATTGGATAATAGGACAGCAGAGGCAAGCATATGGGGGAAATGAGACATTGATGCACTGTTGGTGGAGTTGTAAACTGATTCAAACATTCTATAGAGCAATTTGGAACTATGGCCAAAGGGCTATAAAACCCTGCATACTCTTTGACCTAGTAATACCACTACTAGGTTGGTATCCAAAAAGAGATAAAAAACAAAAAGTTAGGGGACCTATAAGTACAAAAAATATATGTAGCAGCCCTTTTCTGGTGCAAAGAATGCAAAACTGAGGAGATGCCCATAATTGGGGAATAGCTGAACAAATTGTGGGATGAGATTATGATGGAACACTATTGTGCTCTAAGAAATGTTGAGCAGGATGCTCTCTCTCAGAAAAACCTGGACTTACACGAGCTGATGCAAAGTGAAACATACTGTATAAAAAGTAACAGCAAGGGGGTGGCTAGGTGGCGCAGTGGATAAAGCACCGGCCCTGGATTCAGGAGTACCTGAGTTCAAATCCGACCTCAGACACTTAAACACTTACTGGCTGTGTGACCCTGGGCAAGTCACTTAACCCCCATTGCCCCGCAAAAAAAAAAAAAAAAAAAAAAAAAAGGTAACAGCAATATTGTAAGATGATCAGCTGTGAATGACTTAGCTATTCTCAGCAATACAATGATCCAAGACAACTATGAAGGGCTTATGATAAAAAATGCTATCCATCCCCAGAGAAAGAACCGATGCTGTCTGAATACAGATCGAAGCATATTTTTAGTCTATTTTTCTTGAGGTTTTCTTGTCTGTTTTCTTTTACAACCTGACTAATATGGAAATGTTTTGCGTGACTACACATGTATAACATACTGAATTGCTTGTCTTCTTGGGGGGAGGGAGGGAGGAAGGAAGAGAATTTGGAGCACAAAGTTTTAAAAATGGATGTTAAAATTGTTTTTACATGTAATTGGGGAAAAATAAAATTCTAAAAAAAGGAATATTAGGAGAAACAGTGTTAAATTCTTTGCTTAGACCAAGGCATGCTATCTACAGTATTCTGATCTGGTCTAGTCAGAAAAGGCAGTGAGATTGGCCTGGATGAAGCCCTGCTGGCTTTTTGTGCTAACTATTGCCTCTTTTCTAAATGTTCACTAACCATCCCTTTATTAGTGTGTTCAAAAATCTTGTTGGAAATTGAAGTCAAGTTGGAGGCAGCTAGGTGGTGCAAGGCGCTGGGAAGAGGTGAGTTCAAATTCAGACCCAGATACTGTGTGACCTTGGGCAAGTCACTTAACTTTGATGCCCCCCCCCACCAAAAAAAAAAGGAAATGGAAGTCAAGTGGGCTTGATTATGTTCCCACCAAACTCTGTTTTCTTTTTGGAAAACCAGAACAACATGGTCATCTTGTTAGCTTACGTTTTGCCCAGCCCCAAAGCCCTGCCTGTGCCCTGTACTGGAAAGAGCCCTGGACCAGGAGACAGCCTGGCCTCAGGCCTCATTCTTCCCTGGGTTTGTTGGGTGAAGAGGAGTCCTTTTTCCTCTCTGGGCCTCACTGAGGATCAGGATCAGCATTGCCTTCCCTGGCCCTCAGGAGGGCCTAGTTGGTGCGGTAGGTGGGGAGGGCTGGTACTGGGAGGGAAGCCTCTGTGCCCGCGGGATGAGCACTGCCAGTCAGTGCCAGCTTGATGCAGCAGCTGAGTGAACTTGTTTGTCACTGCAGACATCCTGAGCTGGCACGCCTTGGCTCCTGCCCCACTTCTCAAGGAGAGCTGTGCCCGGGGGAGCGCCAGGCCTGGGGAGGGCGCCTCAGAGGCTCCCTACCTCAGAAGCCCGGAAGCAAGAACAGGAGCCTCTCAGCCAAGCCCCTTCCTGGCTTCCCTCTCCCTCCTCCCTCCCCTCGCTCTCCTCTTTTCCCCATGAGCTTTTCTTCCTTCCTTTCTCTCTTCCCCTCCTACCCACCTTCCCTCTTCTTCCCCACTCATCTCTCCCTATCCCTTTCTCTCCCTCCCTTCCCATCCTTCCTTCCTTTTCTGGCCCCTCCTGCCCTCTCTTTACTCATCACTTCTTTCGTCTCTCGCCCTCTCCTGCTCTTTCTCTGTCTCTCTTACTCTGTCTCTCTCCCTCCCACCCTCCTTTCTTTCTCTCCCCTGCCCTCTTTCTCCCTCTCCTTATCCCCTTTCTTCTCTCTCCCTCTCTCTCTCTCTCTCTCTCTCTCTCTCTCTCTCTCTCTCTCTTTCTCTTTCTCTCTCTCCCTCTCTTTCCTCCCTCTCCTACCCACCCATCCTCCTTCCCTCTCCTTTCTGTCTTCTCTCTTTTCCTTCTCTCCTCCTCCCCCTCCCCCTCCCCTCTCCCCCTTGCTCTCCAGTTCTCATCCTTATGTTTCCAGTGATGGGGTTTGATTTACTCTACGCTTGTTCTCCTCTGGCAGTGACAGAATGGGTCTGGTGCCAAGGGCTTCCATCTCTGCCCTCCTGGTGTCTTGGCTCCCACTGGCCCCACAGGCTGGGGGAATCCTGGTCACAGGTCTGTGCTGGAAGTCACTGAGTGTGTGTGTGTGTGTGTGTGTGTGTGTGTGTGTGTTGGGGGTGGGTAGGCAGGTCCGGCCTGAATTTGACCATCTGGACTCTAGACCTCAGGGCCATCTCCCTGGTCTGTTCCTAGAGAATTCCTGCCTATACCATTGTACCTGCCTCTCTTCCCTCCCCTTGGGCACATTCCCCCTGCAAGGCTCAGCTTGGGTGCCCCTCCTCCCATGTGGTGAACCTGAGAGGCCTGCTCTGATTTCTCTATTCCCACAATTCCCTCAGCCTCCCCTGCTTCATGTGTGTGTTCTGGGTCCTAGCCAGGGTGGTGGTTCCCTGAGGGCCCAGACTCTTCTCCTCTTGCCTCAGGAAGCCCCCAAAGCCCTCCTCTCTGACTGCCAGACTCCGGGGAGAGGTGGGATGGGCATTCAGTGCCCAGCAGACCAGACTCCATGAAGAGGCTGGCCTCGGAGGGCCAACCGTGGCATCTTCTCCCTGCCTACAGCTGCCCTGCCTTCCCCCAGTGCGGGTGACCAGGCTCTAGGAGCAGCATCCCTTGGGATTCCTGAAGATATTTCTGGGCTGCTGTGAAGAGACCTTAGAAAGGGTCACTTCAGACATGTTTTCACTCAAACACTTTCATTTGACAAAGAAGGAAACTGAGGCTCAGAAAGACCAAGGGGGCATGCTGATGTAGTGAGAAGGCAGTTTTCTTGAGTCCCCATTCAGGACAGCTTCCTTTATACCAGGACCCTTGCTGTCTACACCCGTCTTTCTCTTTCCGTCCGACCTGGCTCACTTAGATTTCTCTGTCTCTCCCATAGGAAACCTGAGTAAATGCCCACAGCAGGCCCTGACAGTGCATGAGTGCGAGTTAGCTGGTCGCATGGCCCATAAGACCCAGCTGGCCTGGGTGTTGGGAGCAGCCATCCCTGAGCAGGGTTTGCCGGGGGAGGCCATGGCAGAGGGTGGGAGGGGGCTCTACTGGGACCATGGTGTGGTGGCAAGAGTCTGACCACCTGGGTTTTAGGGCCACCTCAGTCACTTGCAAAACTAGGTGTCCAGTAGACATCTTAATATGTCCCCTAAACCCTCCTCCCCTTTCCTATTACTGTCGAGGGCACCGCCACCCTCCCATTCCTCAGTCTCCCAACCTAGGAGTGAGTCATCTTGGACTCCTGGCTATCTCTCACCTCCCCCACCCAGATCCAATATGGTGCCAAGGCCTGTCAGTGTCACCTCTGCAGCACCTCTCCAATAGGCCCCCTTCTCTCCCCTGCCCCGGCCCCTACCCTGGTGCAGACGGACCGTCATCCCCTCACGCCTGGACTATTGTAGTAGATGCCGGGGGATCTGCTGGCTCTCTCCATTCCAATCCATCCTCCATTCAGACACCAAAGGGATTTCCTAAATCGAAGGTCTAATCAGGTCACCTCCTACCCAGTAAGCTCCAGTGGCTCCCTATGGCCTCCGAAATGCTCGGTTTGGCATTCAAAGCCCTTCCTAACTGGCGCCTCCTCCCTTTCCAGTCTTCTTACACCTCCCTCTCCCATCATGCACACCGGCCTCCGGGCTATTCCACAAACAAGACCCTCCATTTCTCGGCTCTGGGCCATCCCCCAAATCTGCAAAGCTCTCTGTCCATCTCTTGGCCTTTCTGACTTCCTTCAAGTCTTAGCTCCCAGCAGTGTGGGTGGTGGTTAGCAGGTTTGAGCCATAACCCCACAAGCCTCAAGAATGCCAGGGCGCTCAGCTTGGAGTCATCAACTGACTAATCAATGAGCAAGCATTAAGTGCTTACTGTGTGCATGATGCACTGTGCTGTTTCTCTGTCCCCTGGTCTCTCACCATCAAGACAAATCTTCCTTCCTTGGAGGAAAAATGACTGTTTCTTTCCCCAAAGGTCTTATCCTAGCATCAGGTAGTGGATAAAACTCTTTAGTGGGAGTCAGGAAGACCTGGTTTCTAATCTGGCCCCAGTTATTTCCTAGCTGTATGACCCTGGGCAAGTCACTTCCTGTCTCTGGGCCTCTTCTGTAAAACGAGGGGCTTGGAATTGATGGCCCCCGGGGTCCCTTCCTGGTTGAGACCATTCCTTCTATCATCCCTCCTCTTCAGAGAAGGGCCCCCTCTAAGTGTGTGGAGAGGTGTGACTTCATACATCTTATAGGATGACTTTGGGTTGTATCTCTAACAGGGCAGATGATCTTTGAAGACCCTTTGTCCAGCCCTGAACACTGGGGATCTTTGTCCCCCTCTGTCCAGCCCTGGGGATCCTTCCCCCCTCCAGCTCTGAACCCTGGGGATCCTTGTCCTGGCCCTGGCTCAGATGGAGATGTTGGATCATTTCTCAATCACAGGGCAGAATTGGGGGGCCCTTCCTGAAGTCATAGAAACACTGTGGTTGTCTTGGAGAAAGGAGGGGAATGGCAGAAGTCCTTCCCCCCACCTTAGACCACCACCTGTCCATTCCCTGCCCCCTCTTCCTGAGGGGTTTCCTCCTGGGCAGTCTTTGGGCACCTGGTTCAGCGTGGGGGGCTATGAGACAGCTGCCTGGGGGGAGGGAAGAGTGTGCATTGACTAGGAGCAGGATCGATTGACCCCCTGTGAGTTGAAGTGAAACAAAAACCAATATTTGCCCCCAAGCAAATAAATCCTGGTATCGACCTGTGGCTGAGCCCAGGGCCGGTCAATGCAAGGAGCGAGGCTAAGCCTGCTGGGGCCATTCCTGGAGCCAATAGACCCAAGTCTCAGCCTCGAGGATGGGCAACATCGGTCCAGGAGTCTGGAAGGATGGGTGGGGGTTGCCTGGGTAATAGCTCAGGCCAGGCCCAGTACAGCAGAAAGGATAGTCATCACTTGGTCTCTGGGGCTACTGAACCCATATATAAATTCCATCTTTATTGAGATTGAACACCCCCAAACGGACAGAAACGAGGTGATGCTACATACAGGCTAGTGAACCAGCGATCACATCGGGAAACAGACAAACAGGGGAGAAGGGCAGGGACAAGACAGGGGAAGGGGGTGGGTGCAGGCAGGAGGTCCTCTCCCAGAATCCCCCCAGCCTCAGTGGCTTGGAGGAGGGGGCTGGCTGCAGGGCCCTCCTGGGTGGTCAGGCCTGACCCCTTCAGCCTCCCCCACCCCATCCCTGTGAGGTCCACCTGCCCAGATCTGCCTTCTCTGAGCCCTTTCCCTGGGTCCCCATGGAAAGGCTTTGGAGGGCCAAGGTCTCTACTTCTCACCCTCATCCTTGGTCCGTGCAAGGCCCGCAGGTTAAAGGAGGAGAGGGGAGGGGAAGGGGGCTTGTATTGCTTCACAGATGGTTTTGGTGTTTTCTTTTTATCATAAATAGATATATATAGAGAGATTATATTTTATGGTAGAATATATCCTATTGGCACACAGGATTGCATCACTCAGAGTTACACCGGGGAGGGCCCCCCCACCCCCATGCACTGACATGCGCCGGGCACCACAGCCATGCGGGGTGGGCCGGGCCGGGCCGGGCCGGGCCCCGGGGTCAGGGCCACATGCTCTGGCTAGCCGTGGCCCCAGGCAGCCCCCAGCACTGTCCTGCTCCCCGGGGCCTGGCGGGAGGCCCCAGCCACCGGGAGGCTGGCTCGGTGGGAGGCGGGGGCGTGGCCAGGGCAGCCACACCGTCCCCGGCCCCCCACCGTCAGCTACTTCATGCCGCTCCGCAGGACCTGATTGGCTGCGATCAACATGACGCTAATGATGAAGGCGATGGCGAAGGCGCAGATGAGGCTCTTGCGGACGCACGTCTGGCGGATCTGCTGGTTGGAGCAGGCTGGGGGCCGGGCAGAGCGGTGGGCAGCGACCATGTGTGGGGCAGGAGGCCGAGGGGTGAGGACGAGAGGAAAACATCAGGGAGAAAATCAGAGCCAGGGCTCCCCTGGCCCCGTGGGACCACGCCCTTATCCGCCAGGGCAGCAGCCCCCGCCCCACCCCCAACAAGGACGAGGGCTCTGGGGGGTCACCATGAGACCCTTCATAGGCCACTTTCTGTCTCGGGGCAACCTGGCGGCCTCACTTCTGGGGGCTGGGGGGGGGGCCTTTGGATACCCTTGAGGGTCCATGGGGATGGGGCTCCCGGGGCTCCCTGGTCAGTCCGCTGGTGCCCGTGCCAGCCCTGGGGCCCGGCTGTGGCGCTGCCAGGACACTCACTCTCCACGTCGACGGGGCACTCCTCGGGAGTGCCCAAGTGACTCTCCTCCTCCGTCATGATGATATTCTCAATATCCTTCATGGAAAGATGCTCACAGAAGG